>NC_080163.1:52009514-52300759 GCF_950295315.1 Erinaceus europaeus | reverse complement strand
TAGTTAGGAAAGCCTTTGAAAAACTGAAATGTGCACCACCTGCAGGGGGAAAGCTTTGCAAGTAGTGAAGGTGTTTCTCTTTTTCTCTTCCTCTCTATCTCGCCCTTCTCTCTCCATATCTGATGATCTCCAATGAAGTAAATAAAGATAATAAAAGAAGTTCAAAAATAAATATAAGCAGAAACCTGGAACTACAAAGCAGATGACAGTGGTAGAATGGTTGAAATAGCAGTGGTGGGGCCCAGATCTCTGCCCTCTCCATCTCCTCCCTCTGGCAGAAGCTGCCACATGACAGCAAAACATGAATTGAGGTCACATCTGCATTTTAACAATGAGAAAACAATTAAAAGTGTAAAAAGGACTTAGTAACCAGGAATTAGTGGCAGAACTCAAGACTAGAAGTGATGCCTCTCCCCAGGATGCTTTTTCACATCGCTTAGAATATCACCTAAGACATGGTCATGGCTACTGAGGTCTGTGACAGGTCAGTAAAGAAGCCTTTCTGATAAACTCCATCTTCTGATAGTAGGGCTGGGAAGAAGCCTCTGCCAAGTAGGGAGCAGAGGTTAATAATTCTTCTAATAATAAGCAGAACTTGGACTGGGTTTGGTGTATTGCACCAAAATAAAAGACTCTGGGGTTGGGGTGGGGGGAGGGTTCAGGTCCTAGAGTATGTTGGCAGAGGAGGACCTAGAGGGAGCTGAATTATCATATGGAAAACTGAGAAAAGATACTCATGTACAAACCACTGTACTTTACTACTGACTGCAAAGCATTAATCCCCCAATAAAGGAAAAAAATTATCCTCTTCCTGTTTGCCATCCAGGTCATTTCTTGGGTTCAGTGCCTGCATGAATCCACCACTCATGGTTATCACTTTTTTTTTCCTTTTTGGTACAGGATGAGGGACAGAGAAATAGAAAGGGACAGAAGTACCAAGAGAGGAGAGACACTGCAGCACCAACTCACCACTTATGAAACTTTCTCCCTGTAAGGGCTTTCATGTATTGGCTAGGGACTCGAACGTGGGTCCTTGTGCATGGTTGCATATGCACTCTATTGAGTGAGTCACCTGCTGGCCTTTCCTTTCTTGGCACACAATGGAGTACTGACTCTGTGGTGGGATAGAGAGGACTGGATGCAAACATAAACACCACATCCTTGCCATATGATGGCAGACCTGGTTGAATGCACATGTTACTATGTGCAAAAACCCGAGTTCAAATCTTGGTCCTTAACTGCAGGGGGAAACTTCATGAGCGGTAAAGCAGTATTGCAAATCTCTCTCATTTACCTATCTTTATCTTTCCCCCTCCCCTCTCAATTTCTCTCAATCCTAGAAAATTAAAATAATGAATAAAGATTGTGAAAATATTTCAGTCTCTCTTTTTGTAAAATTATGAGCTGGGATGGTGTGGGTTGCTAATGTTGGTTGTCCACCAATATTTCCCTCAAGGGTTGACAAGGAATGGAGGCAGCTATTGTCTCTCTGCATGGGAACAGTGAGGCTCTCTGGCAGAGGTGACTCTTCTGTGTTAGGACTGGGGTGCAGGACTGGGTTATTTTACTCACATGTTAGCTGAGAGGTGCTGCTGGGAGCCAGGTAGGCTGAGGATGGCCGTGGAATGTCCTGGGGAGGCAGGTCCAGGGTGATAAGTGCTGATCTATACAGAAAAGACAGGTTGGTGCAAACAGTGAATGCTAGAGCAGAGCTGTTGCAGAAAAGCCCAACACAGCAGATAATCAACCATGAGCCATGCCCAGTGCTGTCCATTGTATGTCTTTTCCATGGTTTGTAGTTGTGAGCAGAGCAGGGAGGGGAGAGGTTGGTTTAGGGCTGGCTGGTGTGGCATGTGAGGGCCAGGGCCATATCCTCAGAGAGTGCTCAGTTCAGGCAGAGAGTACCGACCTTTGATCTCCTCCACAAGTCTCTGGGTACCCAGCTCCCAGCACATTCATCTCCCTCTATGAAAGCCTACTTTCAGAAGATACAATAGCTAATGTTGATTGAGACTCAATACTTGGGGGCATACTGGATTAAGTGCACATAGTATGAAGTGCAAGGACCCACATAAGGATCCAGGTTTGAGCCCTGGCTACCCACCTGCAGGGGGTAACTTCACAAGTGGCGAAGCAGGCTTGTGAGGATTCTGAAAGCCAAAGGCAGCCTGCAACCACCAGAGCACCAGGCCCTGTTTGGAGCTCATTTACGAAGCTAGTCAAGAGTTGCTGCCCTACCTGGAAGGAGGGCACTGGGGATTTGGACTGGAGGGCTTTTGCATCCACCTGGAGTTCTACACCCAATTTGCTGCCAATGCAGAGATGTCCTGGACCACCCTACAGGAGCAACTAAAGAAAAGCAAATGGTTCAGGAGGTTTGTGCAACTTCAGGAAGGCTGCCCTGAGTTTGGGGGCCTCTAGCACTAGGACCTGCTCCTTCTGCCTCTTCAGAGGCTCCAGCAGTATGAGAATCTTGTTGCTGCTTTGGCTGAGAATACAAACCCCAACAGCACTGACCACCAGCAGCTCACACACGCTTCTCAGCTGATAAGTGAGACTGCCCAGAGAGTTCACGCCTTTGGTCAGAAACAGAAGAATGACCAGCATCTCCAGCATATCTTCAGTGGATGCTAGGCAAAGGGAATGACTACAGGTCGCTGGTTCCTATGCCAGGGCTGGCTGGCTGTTGGTGGTACCTCCTCATGGTGAGGAGCCTCGGCCCCAGATGTTCCTCCTCTTTTCTGACATGCTCCTCATGGCCAAGCCTTGACCCCCATTGCACCTGCTGCAGAGTGGTACCTTTATCTACCAGGTCCTCTACCCCATGGCCCAGTGTCAACTCAAGAGGATTTTTGGCCATTGAGGAGGTACTTGTGGTGGCCTGCTCAGCCTGTCCTTTCCCCATGAGAAACTACTGCTTGTGTCCATAGACCAGGAGGAGCTGTCATGCTGGTACCACTGCCTGATTCTGGTCATCAGCAGCCAGAAGAACTAGAGGCATCTACTGTGAAATTCCAGAACTCAGGATACTCAAGGGATAGGTCAGGGCCAGGAACACAAAGGAAATCTTCAGTATTAAACCACACAGTCCTTCATAGTTTGAGGAGAGTCATTCTGAGTTCACTTGGGGCCAAGCCACGCCAGGCCATCTGACCAACTCCATTAAGATGGAAGAAACTAAGTCTAACCCAGCTGAACCTCAACTCCACCAGCCCCTCCAACACACATTAGGGGACTTGAAATGGGAGACTCGGTGCTGTGTGGTGGTCAGTCTGTTCTCAAGGTTACAGCTTTGTAGCTATTTGTGTATATTGTCTCTATGATTTATTTATTTTCCCACTGGCTTGCAGTAAAGTTAAAAAAGAAAAGAGAGGGACAGAGATATCACCGCACAGAAGTTTCCACCAATGTAGTTAGGGGGCTGGGCTTGAATCTGGGTTCATGGCAAAACAATAACACTGCTCAAGTGAGTTATCTTGCCAGCCTCCCTTACTCCTTATCGAAGGTGCTACTGTCATCATTTCTGGATTAGAAACTGAGAAGAAGGTCACCCAACTAGTTTAAAACAGAAGTTAAAATCTTGCTACCTTAGGTTCTTTTTAAATTTTTTTATATTTATTTATTCCCTTTTGTTGCTCTTGTTATTTTATTGTTGTATTTATTATTGTTGTTATTGATGTTGTTGGATAGGACAGAGAGAAATGGAGAGAGGAGGGGAAGACAGAGAGGGGGAGAAAAAAATAGACGCCTGCAGACCTGCTTCACCGCTTGTGAAACAACTCCTCTGCAGGTGGGGAGCCGGGAGGTGGAACCAGGATCTTTACACCAGTCCTTGTGCTTTGCACCAAGTGCACTTAACCTGCTGCGCTACCGCCTGACTCCCGCTAGCCAAGGTTCTGAGCCTAGATTCATTTTATTTTTTATTAATGATTTAATATTGATTTATAAAATTATAAGAAAACAGGGGTATAATTCCACACCTTTCCTACCACCAGAGTTCTGTGTCCCCATTCACAGATCACAGATATGGGTTGACTATTATTTCTTTTTTTTCCTTTAATTTATTTTTATTATTGAATAGAGACAGAGAGAAATTGAGAGGGGAAAGGGAGAGAGAGAGGGGGAGAGACAGAGAGACACCTACAGCCCTGCTTCGCTACTCGTGAAGCTTTCCCCCTGCAGGTGGGGACCAGGGGCTTGAGTCCAGGTCCTTGTGCACTGTAATGTGTGTGCTTAATCAGGTGAGCCACCACCTGGTCCCAACTATTATTTCTATAGCTTTTTTTTTTTTTTTTTGCCTCCAAGGTTATTGTAGTGTTAGCACTACAAATCCACTGTTCCTGGTGGCCATTTTTTCCTTTTTTTATTGGTTAAGACAGAGAAAAATTGAGGGGGAGGTGGAAACAGAGAGGGAGAGAGACAGAGAGACACCTGCATACCTGCTTCACTGCTTGTGAAGTGACCCCCTTGCAGGTGGGGAGCTGAGGGCTCGAACTGGGATCTTTGCATAGGTTGTTGCACTTTATACTATGTGCACTTAACCCACTGTGCCACTGCCCAGCCCCCTCTATTATTTCTATAACTATCTATATTTATATAAATTTGTCCATTTTTCTATAGTCCTGCCTTCTCTTCCTTTCTAAGTCACACCTACTATTTCTGAGTGTCTTCCCCCTCTTCTCTCTCTGAGTCCTGATGGAATTGGAGTTCAGATCCCTCTGGTCATCTTCCCCTAAAATTTATTCAGCTCTGGCAGTATGGGCCAAATTTTTGTAAAAAAATTATTAGTGATTTAATAATGATTAACAACATTGTAAGATAACAAGAGTACAATTTCACACAGTTCCCACCATCAGAGTTTCATGTCCCATCCCCTCCATAGGTAGCTTCCCTATTCTTTATCTTTCTCTGGGAGTATGGACCAAAATTCTTTATGGGGGGCAGAAGGTGGAAGGTCTGGCTTCTGTAGTTGCCTTTCTGCTGGATATGGATGTAGGAAGTTCACTCCATATCCCCAGGCTGTTCCTAATTTTCCCTAGTGTGGTAGCCTACATTCTTACTAATGCTAACACATACACACACACACACAGACACACACACACAGACACACACACAGACACACAGACACACACACACACAGACACACACACACACAGACACACACACACCTAGTCACATGTGGAAAGTGAATATGAATTTTTTTTATGCATGAAAGAGGGACTAACAATACTAAGGTCTCCTGGTATTCTAGATGCTACCTCCTATCTAACCTTGCCTATTATCTAACATGATTGTTGACTCTTGCACAGCATAGAGTCTGGGGCCCTGTGAATTTGAAAATTCATATGTAACTTTTGACTCCTCCTAAACTGAATGACTAAGAAACTTTTATTGACTGAAAGTCTTACTGATCATATCAATAGTCGATTAACACATATTTTGAGTTCTGTGTTTCCCCTTTCTGTTCTTATTTTTTAACTTCTGTCTTTGAATTAGATCATCCCACATTCATCTTTTCTTTCTGACATAGTTTGGGGGATGGGAGTGTTTTTGCAGAAAACAGCAATTTTGTATATGTACCAATAATTATATTTACTGTAAACCATTAATCTCCCCAATAAAAATATAAAAAACACATTTTAAATGTTGTACCTACCTATTATCCACTGCATTTTTATAATAAAGTAAGGCAGAGAAAATAAAGCCATTAAGAAAATCATAAGGAAGAGAAAATAAATACACTTAAGCTACTATAGTCATTGATAACATAAGTTTTCCTACTCTGTTTACAAGAAAATCTGTGTAAGGAGACCTATGTACTTCAAATTCATGTTGTGGATTTCCTTCTTAGCTCATGTCCTAGACTGTGTTTCTTTATTTACTGACCAGTCCCTCCCACTAACTAGACTGTTCTGTGGTGGCATGGACTATGTGCTTGCTAATCATGATTTATTTCACATACTGTATTTCATATTCATTCTCAATACATACTTATAGCTTAATTAATGATTACATAAATGAATGAGAAGTCTTCCACCCAGTATACCAAGGACTTTATGAAATCACAACCATTTCTAAGCAACCCAGAGTAAATATAGTCAGTGTGTCTTAAGCTACCCACCCATATATATATATATGTTTTGCTAGATCCACACTTTAGGGGCCTGTGAGATAGCTCACTTGTTAGTGTGCTGCTTTGCCATGTAAGTGACTCAGATTTGAACCTAGCCCTCATTGCATTGAAGCAAGCTTCAGTGCTGAAGTTCATTTCATTTTCTCTGTCTCTCAGTTTCTCTGCCTTCTCTGTCTCTATCTTAAAAAAGTAAAATTAAAAGAATCATGCTTTGGTGGTACAACAATTATACATATGCATTTGGGCAGGTGTTAATGCATTTCGGTGTATGTGTCTGTTTCTGTGTTCAGAATCACTGACACCTATATGTGCATATGTGATGGTACTGGTATATTGTGTGTTCTTATGTGGGTGCTGTTGGCAAATACTGTATGCTATTATATGTATGCATAGCTGTGTATGTGATGGTACATGTCTACCTAGGATTCTGTGTGTGTGTCTGTGAACTCTAGAGGACTCTGCAGTATCCATGGCTATAGTTTTTGTGTCTGTCTGTGTCCCTGATAATGTAAATGCATGTGTGGTTGTGTATGAATATGTGGCACCTCAAGAATTTAGTTATAACACTAGAAGACCATGCCAGTTAGATAAATAAATGTTTACAAGCATATAGAGAAACCACAACTCTGATACAGCATTGATAGAAATGTAAGATGGTGCACCTCTTTGGAAATAACCAGGCACCTCTTCTTCTAAGGATTAAACACAGAAACACCACATAACCTAGTAAATCCAATCTTACTATATACCTAAGAGATATGTACACTCAACCAGGTGTGCCACCACCAAGTCTCAAGCTAAGAGAAATAAAAACATATGTTCATATAAAAACTTGTCCAAAAATGTCTATGGAGGTATTGTTCATAAGAGCTAAAAGAAATAAAAAAAACTCATATTTCCACTGCCTTCTGAAAAAAATAAACAAAATGTGGTATTTCCATATAATGGACTATTATTTCAGCAATAAAATGGATCAAGAGCTGATACACTCTATAGCATGAATAAGCCTTCAAAACATTGCACTAAATGAAAGAAGCTAGATAAAAAAGACTACACTGCATAATTCCACTTGGATGAAATGTATAGAAAGGGAAATCTATATACAAAGCAGAGCACTGGTTTCCACAGGGAAAAGGATATAGGGAACCCATGGGGGCAGTAGTTTCTGTTTGATGAAATGTAAAATTGTGGAGGTAATAGATGCACACATCTCTCACTATATTAAAACTCCTTGAACACACACACACTCACATTACAATGCATAAGAATCAGGTTCAAGCTTCTGCTTCCCACCTACAGGGAGGATGCTTCACAAGTGAGGCAGGTCTACAGGTACTTCTCTTTTTCTGTCCTTCTCTATCTCCTCCTCTCCTCTCAATTTCTCTATGTCATATCAAATATAGTACAAAGGAAAAAAAAAGGGAAATAATGTCTGCTGGGAGTGGTGGATTTGTAGTGCTGGCACAGAGCTTCAGCAACTACCCTGGTGGTAATAAAAATTGAGAAAAAAGAAGAGAAAGAGAAGGAGAAGGAGGGAGAGGATAAGAAGGAAGAGGAGGAGGAGAAGGAGAAGAAAGGAGTGCTCTATAGCTTAATTTTGATAGTCAACACATACATTTATATGTTGTTGGAGAGTGGGCCCACTATCCAGGAAGTCCAGCCATTGTTTCCATGAGAATCTGAGTGGGTAGACCCCCAGCCTTTCCCCCTCCAGGTGGAGAAAAAGGCAGGCTCCCCTGACCTCTGGAATTTATGATGGCTGGACCCTCAGACATAGGCATCTTTCTACACATGCCACTCTTCCCCCCCTTTTTAAACAAAGGCCATGAATTACTGTGTATGGCTAATTTGAAAACTGTCTCAAACATCCTGATTGCTCAGCTGCCTGCCGTCACCCTGCCTTGAAGTGCCTGCAATTTACCTCCAGGAGAAATATGCACTGTGAAGCTTGTGATCAAACCTTGTATGGTAACCTTTTACTTGTGATCAAAGAGTTTACAGGTCAATATGTGACTATACATTGTGCTGCTCTGTGTTTGGGTTAATGATTTCCTCAACCTTTCCCCAGTGACAAGAATGTCTGCTTGCCTTAACTCTCCCAATAAACGAGCTGATGCACTGAGGCTCTCCCAGAGCTGACTGCTTGTCTCTCTGCGCACTTTACCCTCGCCATGAGGAACCACCTCAGGACTCCCAGGGGGGCCACTCTGACCCTTTGCTGCCACTGGCCAGGGGGTCAGGAGACCTGGAGAAACCCACAATATATTTGCCAAAAGTCATTGAACTCTAATACCTAAAATAGCTTGAACTCTGGTCTTTGTGCACTGTGATGTGTACACGCAACCAGATGTACCACAATCTGGTCCTTATTTCTTTAATTTTTTAAAAAAAATTTATTTATTTTAATGAAAGAGATATAGAGAGAGACACACAGAAAAAGAGAGAGTCTAGAGTACTGTGCAGCTCTGCTTATGGTGGTGCTGGAGATTGATCTTGGGACCTCAGAGGCTCAGGCATCAGAATATTTTGCATAACCATTATGCTGTGTCCTCAGTCCTTTTTTGTCTTATTTATTAAAACTGTCTAGTCCCCTTGCAAGGGGGAAGCTTCCTGAGTGGTGGAGCAGTGCGGCAGGTGCAACTCTCTTCCTATCTTTCAATCCCCTGTCCATTTCTCTGTCTCTATGCAAATAAATAAATAAAATTAAAAAGTAAAAGAAATAAGACAAAACCAAAAATTAGTTGATGAAAGAATGATTAGAATGGTAGAGAATGAGAGCAAGATAAATAAAGGCAGAGAACAAAATTTGGCAAAGGAAGGACAGACAAAAATGACAGAAATGAAGGTCCTACCCAGTACATGAAGACAGCCAGGTAGATGGCCAACTTCATGAAGGCAAGTCTGTTCCTGCCACATAGATCAAATCCTGAGTGAAGAGGCTCTGGTAAGGGGTCCCCTTGAGGTCAGCTTAGATTCCTTTGCGAGGTGGAATACAAGTTCCTTTCCTGGCACAGAGGCTGACCTGAGCAGGATCCCAGAAAGAGGGTGTGTCACTGAGGGTGGAGGTAGGTACTTGTGCTAAAAACACTTTTCTTCCTCTTTGAAGGACATGACTCATTTGAAAGCAGACAACTTACTCTGCCACTCGAGGAGGACTCGTCCTGAAATGAGTGCAGCCTAGAATATTCTTAACTGTGATCATGGATTGTGAGCTCAGACTGACAGGGACACAGAGGTTTCATGGGCTCCGGTGCTAAATATGAATAGATATGGGCCTTAGGTCAGATATATGGGGTCTACAGTTAATGGTATTTATATACTTTCCTCATATCTGGGAGCTACTCTCTGCCCTAATCCAGCTTTCCAGTCCTATTCTCAACTCTGATACCATTTTCCCAGAAAATACTTTTAGCCCACATGCATGTTATAGGGATCAGGCAAAAATTACTAAAGTTGTGGACCTCTTTGGATGTCTAAAACGAATTTCCTAGTTTCTTCCCACACCAAGACCCTTAGTTCCATCTGCCCTATTCTAACCTTTAGGTAAGTGATTATTAAACAATTTGTCCTGCTTTATATCTTACTGCTTTTCAGCCACCAAGTTGCAGATGCTACCATGCCATCGTGATTTCCTTGGGCAGAAAACCTCATCAATATGCCCTGGAATCTCACTTCTCCAGAGCCTTATCCCGCTAGGGAAAAACAGAAACAGGCTGGGGATATGGATCAACCTGCCAATGTTGATGATGCCAATGTCCAGCAGAGAAGCAATTACAGAAGCCATACCTCCCATCTTCTGTACCCCATAAAATTTTTGGTCCATACCCCCCAGAGGGGTAAAGAATAGGGAAGCTTCCAATGGAGGGGATGAGATACAGAACTCTGCTGGTGGGAATTGTGTAGAACTGTACCCCTCTTATTCTACCATCTTGTTAATAAAAAGTCTCAAGTGGAGACTTAGGTACCATTGATTAAAATTTGTGATTTTGGATAAGTGATTAAATTCCAGGGATCCTCCACATCCTCATTTTCAAAAAGAGGACAATAATGGCACCTCTCTCAGAGTTGTTATGGATATTATAAAATAATTCATGTAAGTTGTTTAATATATAGTAAGTGCTCCACCAGTATTCCTTTTTAAAAATATTTTTATTTATTTATCATTGGATAGAGACAGAGAGAAATTGAGAGGAGAGGCGGAGATAAAGAGGGAGAGAGAGACAAAGAGACACCTGCAGTCCTGTTTCATCGCTTGTGAAGCTTTCCCCTTGCATATATGGACCAGGGGCTTGAACCTCAGTCCTTTGACACTGTAGTGTGTATTTAACAAGGTGTGCTGCTGCTTGCCCCCCAATATTCCTTATTCTGATATGCATAAATATATGTTGATGAGGGTTTCTATGCAACAGGACCCCAAAATGTGGGATAGGAGTAAGCAACCCTATTTCTCTCATCTTGATTTACAGACTCTAAATTGGCTATGTCTTTTCCCACATATCCTGAATGTCTTTCAGCAACTTGGACCTCATTTCTCATTAAGACTGTGAACTATTCTGGAGCCCACTGTGCTCATGCATCTTGGTATTCCTGGGAACAAACAAGGGATTGGGACCTTCACTCAGAGATCATTCACTCAGAATTGAGAGAAGGGCTGAAAATAGAGACAGAAAATTCAGAGTGACTTGCCAGTTTGTGCACTCACCACTCTGGGTAACCTGGAGTTGACCATTTGACCTTATAAAGTTAAAAGCTCCTATCCCTCTACAGATGAAGAGATTTAACAGCCATATCCAGCAACTGCAATGTGGGACTCTTTATCTGGTCCTGAGTTTTGTGTTAGGCATTGGGGTTAAGGCAGTGAACAAGATACAGGGTTTCTTCTCCATAGGGAACTTACCATGTATACCTGGCAAATCTGCCAAGGCTTAACTTATATAAGTGTGATGAGAAGGGAAAAGTTCAAGATGCTTTGGTATTGTCAGGAGAAACTAGGTCTGGTCTCCAAGAGGTGTTCAACTTCTACCCTCGACTCTAGTGCTAACTTGGTAATCCATGGGTCTTATTATCATCATTTCCATTTTCCTTGGTCAAGGGAACTGAGACAAAAAAGGTTGCAGGGGTTCTCAGAGGTGGTCAGCAACTGGGTGGTGAAGGTGATCCCAGAAAGAAAGACTGAGAGCCCTTTTGGAGAAAACCAAGGTCAGATCTAATTTCTAGATCTTAGTGTAGCAAAAAGGGTCATGCATCTGAGACATATTTGTGCATCCCAGAAAAATATCTAATTTGAAGTTGTTTTCAAGCCCATGGAGATGCCATGCTCATGATGGTTACCATCCCTGTCTAGTGTTTCTTAAAATATGCAGTGATATGACAGAGATGGGATGTTAAGTCTCTCTCTCTCTCTTTCCTGGTGAAACCAAGGTGTCAGCAGAGCTTCTCTGTCAGATTGGCCTTGCACCTTCTCCATCCAAGCCTGCCTCCTTGCCCACCCAGCCTGCAACACTGCTGTTCTTGATAAGCAAGGAGTGGCCACCCAGTTTTATTTATTTCCCCTGACAACAAAATCATCGAGAAAAGGGACTCGTTTATGAGCGGGCAGTGGGTCCCTTTAGGTTCATCTTAGACAAATAAAAGTACACAGGTAGGTCAGCAGGGATGATATTGTATAATAGTGTGAAGACTATAGAATCTATATTTCCAGGTGGTCACTCAAGCACATTTTGTGTGTGTGTTCTGTTCCCTTTCCTCTCTAGCTTTACCTTCTGTAGTACTGCCTCATGATGGTATACTAGTCTTGGGGGCTTCTCTCAGATCTTTAAGTAAACCACACTGGCTGCTTGGTTACTCTTGACCTTTGTATACCTCACCCTGCCTCTGCTCTTACTTTTCTTTGCTGTTAGAAATTTACATTAAAATACATAGCACATGCAAATCAGTGAAGATCATTTTATGTATCACTTGAAGTGTAATAATGAAACAAACACCTGTATATACATGCACCCAATTTAACAAATGGGTACTCAACTTGGTTGAGTGAATACATTACCATACACAAGGACCTGGGTTCAAGACCCTGGTTCCCACCTACAGGGGGAAGCTTCATGAGTGGTAAAACAATGTCTCTCTTTCTCTCTTCCCATTACTCTTATTCTTTCTCAACCTTTGTCTGTCTTTATACAAAAATAAATAGATACAGCTTAAAAAATTAGAACCAACCCCACACCTATGGACATCTAATGTTTGATAAGGGGGCCCAAAGTATTAAACAGAGGAAGGAGGCTCTCTTCAATAAATGGTGCTGGAAAAACTGAGTTGAAACATGCAGAAGAATGAAACTGAACCACCTTATCTCACCAGAAACAAAAATCAACTCCAAATGGATCAAAGACCTGGATGTTAGACCAGAAACTATCAAATACTTAGAGGAAAACATTGGTGGAACACTTTCCCACTTAAACCTCAAGGACATCTTTGATGAAACATAATTGCAAGGAAGACTAAAGCAGAAACAAACCAATGAGACTACATCAAATTGAAAAGCTTCTGCACAGCCAAAGAAACTACCACACAAACAAGGAGACCCCTCACAGAATGGGAGAAGATCTTCACATGCCATACATCAGACAAGAGACTAATCACCAAAATATACAAAGAGCTTGGCAAACTTAGCACCAAAAAAGGAAATGACTCCATCCAAAAATGTGCAGAGGATATGAACAAAACATTCATTCCAGAGGAGATCCAAAAGGCTAACAAACACATGAAAACTTGCTTCAGGTCGCTTATTGTCAGAGAAATGCAAATAAAGACAACATTGAGATACCACCTCACCCCTGTGAGAATGGCATACATCAAAAAGGACAGCAGCAACAAATGCTGGAGAGGCTGTGGGGACAGAGGAACCCTTCTGTCCTGCTGGTGGGAATGTAAATTGGTCCAGCCTCTGTGGAGAGCAGTCTGGAGAACTCTCACAAGGCTAGACATGGACCTTCCATATGACCCAGTAATTCCTCTCCTGGGCATATACCCCAAGGATTCCATAATGCCCAACCAAAAAGATATGTGTACACCTATGTTCATAGCAGCACAATTCATAATAGCTAAAACCTGGAAGCAACCCAGGTGCCCAACAACAGATGAGTGGCTGATAAAGCTGTGGTATATATACACAATGGAATACTATGCAGCTATTAAGAACAATGAACCCACCTTCTCTGACCCATCTTAGTTGGAGCTAGAAGGAATTATGTTAAGTGAACTAAGTCAGAAAGACAAAGATGAGTATGGGATGATCCCACTTATTAACAGAAGTTGAGAAAGAAGAACAGAAAGGGAAACTAAAAACAGGAATTGACTAAATCTAGAGTAGGGCACCAAAGTAAAAACCCTGTGGTGAGGGTGAGGGTGGACATTCGGCTTCCCAGGGTGGCAGGGGGTAGGGTGCGGGTAGGTGGGTGGGATGGACACAGTCTTTTGATGGTGGGAATGGTGTTTATGTACACTCCTATTAATTTGTAGTCATATAAATCACTAATTAATATGAGAAGGGAAAATTGATCGTGTGTCTCAAATTTTTTAAAGCACAGACTGAGTATTTTTAATATATAGGCTGAGTCTTTGATATGTTGACTCTCTCAAAAGCCTAGATCAGGGAGAATAGAAGCAACCAGTGGCACAGCTATATACAAAATATTGGGTATTATACAGCAAATCCTAACAAAGGGACTTTTCAAAGTTAACCCAATTACCAAATAATGTGATAACAATGACTATCTATTGTCTTCTTGAACCCTAAGACAGCAGGAACCTCACATTTCCACTATAGAGCCTATATTTCACCCAAGTCCCAGAACCTTAGGGTGGGGCACACTTTCCTGCATCCTTCTTTCAATTCATATCAAATAATATTGATCCACCGAGCCCAATCTAATCAACACAACGAGTGCCACCTCAGCATGCTTCACTTCAGACTGTGTCCAGAGACTTCAGGTGTGGAATGACAACCCTTCAGCTTCATTACTTGGGTGAGACCTTTCCTTTCATAGTATTCTCTAATTCCACTCCAGGTGGTTCACTTCCTAACAAAGTTCCAAAACATAGATATAGACCAGGTCCCCTGAGATAGAGCATATGTTCACACATATACATAAACTAGGGCAAAATATATACCTGAAAGCAAAAGTACACAATAGTCTGCAGTGAGTACCCCCCAACACTTCATCTGTACTATTCCAAACTTTAGGTCCATAACTGGTCAACAATTTGTTTGGCTTTGTATGTTAACTCTCTTTTCAGCCACCAGGTTCCGGGTGCCAGCATGATGCTGACCAGACTTCCCTGGACAGACAACCCCACCAATATGTCCTGGAGCTCTGCTTCCCCAGAGACCCACTCTACTAGGGAAAGAGAGAGGCAGACTGGGAGTATGGATCGACCAGGCAACACCCATGTTCAGCAGGGAAGGAATTACAGAAGCCAGACCTTCTACTTTCTGCAACCCACAATGACCTTGGGTCCATACTCCCAGAGGGATAGAGAATAGGAAAGCTATCAGGGGAGGGGATAGGATATGGAGATCTGGTGGCAGGAATTGTGTGGAGTTCTACCCCTCCTATCCTACAGTTTTGTTAATGTCTCCTTTTTTAAAATAAATAAATTAAAAAAATTAGAAACAAGGGGCTGGTTGAGTGTATATCTTACAATCCATAAGGACCTGGGTTTCAGCTCTCGGTCCCCACCTGCAGAGGGAAAAGCTTTGTGAGTGGTGAAGCACTACAGCTGAGTGTTGTAGGTCTCTCTCTCACCCCTCCCCTCTCTTTCTGGCTGTCTCTATCCAATAAATAAATAAAGATAATAAAAATAAAAAAGAGAAACAAAATAATGTCACACTTAGAAACCCCTAAACAGCCCTCTATAATCTGAGCTTTCTCCTCACCACAGAGGTTACTACTGGGTCATTGGAAATAATGACATATTTTTTCTATGTTTTCCTATGCAGGATGTGTCAAGACTTCTCTGATAATCCTACACAATGCTAAAATGTGTGTTAAACCTTCTAGTGATTTTATGTGCAATTTTTGCCACCTTGGCATCCATTCCTAAATATTAAATTTGCTTAGAATTTGAACACAGACTGGATGAATTCACAGGTGATCTGTATCTTTTGCTCAACACTTTGCTCTTGTTTATGTTTGTGGTTAATTTTCATTGTTGTTTAAATTTCATTATATCCATATACCATATGCATGATTCATTTGGGTGATTTTTTTTCCATTTGGAAAAAATGAATGAAGTTGAAAACAACCATCTTGTATAAGTGTCCAGTGCACAGTACACATTTCTCCAGCATATATACCTACAAGTGGAATCGATGGGCCGTCGGTTATGAGCTGGCTCAGTATTATTAGCCAATAACAAACTGTTTCCCAGTGTGGCTGTAACAATTTACATTTCCACCAGTAGCAAACGACAGTTCTCCTTACCTTACAATCTCTCCAGTGTGTGGCAATGATTAGCTTTTTACTACTTGCTTATGGTGGGTGTGAACTAACATGTCATTTCGGTTTCAAGTTAATTTCTCTTAGTATTAATGATCTTGAGTTTCTTTTCAAATTTTATGAGTCAATGTAGTTCCTGATATGAAATATCTGTTCATTTGTCTAGTTTCTTCCTCTATTGGGTTATTATTTTCTTATAAAGCTCCAATATCTTAGATATGAATTCTTTTTAACTTGTATCTTTACTCTGTGATGTATTTTAATGAAAAGAATGTCTTACCTCAAATAGTCAAATTTAAAGTCTACTCCCTTGTGGTTAACATTAAAAAACTTGAATAAGAGTTTTTTTAACTCAAGGTTATAGAGATATACTTCTATATTGTCTTCTAAAACTTTTATAGTTTTGTCTTTCACATTTAAGTCTTTAATCCACCTGGAATTGATTTTTGACAAGGGAGGAATCCAATTTCATCTTTTTCCACATGGATACCCAATTAGTCCAGTACCATAGTTCATCCTTTCTTTCTGATCTGCAAAGTCTGCTCTGTCATAAATCAAGTCTCCATGCTGTTGTCTATTTCTGGGTTCTCCATTATGTTCCACCGGTTTAGGAGATACCCTGTGCTAAGTCCATACCATCTTAGTTACTAGAGCTTTTAAATAAAATTTGATACCTGATAGGGTAAGTTATACTCCTTTGCCCCAACCAAATGTGATTTCCTTTAAAATTTTAGGATTTATTTATTACAAGAATAAAAGGGGTGGAGGGTATATATATGGAGAGAGAGACAGACAGAGAGAGAGAGAGAGAGAGAGATCATACCTATGGCTTTTGTGACCTCAGACATATAAGCTGGGGGTCCAACAGCCTGAACTATCTCTCTGACCCCATTAGAATTTTAGAATTTTAGGGTCACCTTTTACATTTGCAGCCCTCCTACAAAACAAGTCATTACTACTCATCATAAATAGCAGAACAGACCATTAGTCTCTCTCATGCAAATCAGTATTTTAACTGTTTTATTTTTAGAGTACAGAAATACAATTAATCTTCTATTGATCTGTATGCAGTAATTTTATTTACTGGATATTTTAGGATATATATACTAAGCCCATATTTACTCCTAGTACTTTCCCAGATTCTTCTGAATTCTCTATATGGACAACAATATCATGTGCAAATGACAATAGCTATTTTTTTCCTTTCAAATATTTCAACTTTTGCTTCTTTTTGCTGCCTTACTATACTAGCCAGGCACTCTGGGATGGACCGTATTGAGTAGAAATATGCTACCAGGCATACTATTCCATTACTCTCAGTTAGAATTCCCCCCCCCCCTTTCAATCTCAGATAAAGGCAGAGAAAAACTGATGATAGAGAGACGAAGTAGACATCACATTTTCACTACATCCAGTGGATTTTCTTTTTCTTCCAGGTAGAGGAAGAGAGATGAGGGTGGAGTGGGGAGAGAAGGAGAGATACAATAGCACCACTCCACTGCTTATCAAGCTTCTCTTTTGCATGGTATTTCCATGTGGTATCAAGGGTTCAAACCCAGGTCCTCCAATATGGTAAAGTGTGTATTCTACCAGGTAAACTATCTTCCAGACCTCAATTCTGTTCTTTATTCTAATATTAAAGGGAATGCTTTCAACTCTTCATAATTCACTGTGATGTTTGTTATAGATTTTACATAGATTCTCACTTATTATGTAATATGAGTACTTAACCAGGTGCGCCACCACCTGGCCCTGCTTTCCACTTTTATGTTAAAAAAGTTTCCTCCAGACAGAGAATGGGAAAGCTATCAGGGGAGGGGATGGGATATGGAGATTGGGTGGTGGGAATTGTGTGGAGTTGTACCCCTTCTACCCTATGGTTTTGTTAATTTATCTTTTCTTAAATAAAAAATAAATTAAAAAAAAGAAAAAGTTCCCTCTGTTCCTAGTTTGCTGAGACTTTATAATGTATGAATACAGAATTTTATCAAATATTTATTTCACAGCTATTGAAAAGATAACATAGTTTTTCTCCTTTAATCTGTTGATATGATAAATTATAGCAATTAATTTTATAATGGTAAACCAATCTTTCACTCTTGAGAAAAACACAAATCACGTATTCTACTTTCATATGCTCCTGGTTTGATTTGCTAATATGTAATTGAAAATTTCTGTATGTTTAAGACTAATGTAGAATTCAAACTTTTAATTTTCTCATATTTTAAGACTATCTTAGTCTCATGAAATGAGTGTGGGAATGCTTTCTTTCCTCTGTTCTTTAGAAGAATTTGTTTAAAAAAAAATAAAAATTGGGCCTGCAAAATAGCTCACCTGGATAGCATGCTTGCTTTGCTGTACATCTGACCCAGGTTTGAGCCCATCTCCCACTGAATGTGAGGAAGGGAGGAAGCTTTGGTGTGGTGGTATTTTTCCTTCCCTTAGTGTCTCTCTGTCTTTATCTGAAAAAGTCAACACAGAGCATAAAGCCCTGGGAACAAAACAAAACAAAAAAAAGACTATTTTGCCCTGGGAATGATTGGGGTTGCAGCCTGGACCCCCTGAAGTAAAAGAAGTTTCAGTAGTGCAGTGTCTTTTTCTCTGCCTCATTTCTTCCCATTCATTCATTCATTCATTCATTCATTTTAACTTTATTTTATCAGATAGAACAGAGAGAAACTGAGAAGGGGGGAAGAGTCTCACACACACACACACACACACACACACACACACACACACACACACACACATACACGAAGAGACACCTGCAGCACTGTTTCACCACTCATGAAGCTTTCCCCCTGTAGGTGGGGAAACTTGAACTTGGGACCTTATATATAGTAATACATACACTTAACTAGGTCCATGCCTCTTTCTTTCTTTACTTTTTCTTTCTTTCTTTATTCCTTTCTCTCTCTCTTCCTTCCTTTCTTTTTTTAATTTTTCCTTCAGTGTTATTGCTGGGGCTCAGTGTCTGCACTACGAATCCATTGCTCCTGGGGGCCATTTTTTCCATTTTATTGGATAGGACAGAGAGAAACTGAGAGGGGAAGGGAAGATAGAGAGGAGGAGAGAAAGATAGACATCTGCAAACTTGCTTCACCACATTGAAGTGAGCCCCCTTCAGGTGGGGAGCTGGGGGCTCGAACCGAGATCCTTGCACTCACTTTGTACTATAACTCTGAGGTACTGCAGCCATGGCTTAGAGAATGGACTTTTGAGGGCTGCTTGAACTGGATTTAAGTTTAGGCACTGTAACTTAGTGATTGTGTTAGGTTTGGACTTAATTCTTTAGTTTCCTCATCTGTAGAAGAGTACAAAGGTAGCTAGCTGCCTCATAGGTTTCTTTCTTCTTTTTTTTTTTTCGTGAGAATTAAATCATCATATGCATGCAAAGTATCTTGTAGAAGATCTGGCTAATATAAGTGTCCACTGGTTACCACCAGTAGAGTTCAGAGATGGCAGGCACACAAGCCAAACTTGTGTGGAGAAGGGGTAGGGGAAAGGGCTTTCTTAGTGGGACTGGATTTAAGTAAGAATTATTGATTCTCTAGACAAAATCCAGCCATAGCACGGCAGATTCTCTTGGAGGAAGATCCAGAGATAGGTGACTGACCTATCTGTGAGGGATGTGCATTCAGAAGCCTCTTTCCTGACTGATCTGGGTTACTCTCTTGAATCTAAGGCTTACAGGGAAGGGGAAGGTCTGGTATCTCTCTGTAGCTGTGCTCTGTCTTGACTTAGGGTGGAACAAGCAGGAAATGCAATTTATAAGTCAAATCACAGAGACAAAATTCTCTTCCCAAGGTTGGCTCTTCTGTCTGGGCACAGAGTCCCCAGCCCTGCTGTTTTTTTCTTCTATGTCTACCTCCTGCTTTCTAACCACCTCTGCCTTTAAGGCAGGATTTTAGTATCAAAAGAGAGTATGATGGGGGTATAAGTACTATTAGTGCTTCTTGAATTCCAGGGCATACCAAAACCTTAATTACAACCCTTGTTCTCCTAGTCATAACAGTCCACTTGAAGAAGTAACTACTTAGCAATCATTATAATTAAATCCTCTCACTAGGTCTCATTAAAGGTCATAAAATTTAAGCAAGCAACATTCCTCTTAAGACTGTGGGTTCTCTCGTGGCATTTACAGAAGATGCTTGCCACATATGTGCTGCATTCAGAGCACCATGGACCCATCCTGGGAATTGGGGATGAAGGTCACTGCTCACCAGGACAGTGCAAACTGTGCAAAATCTTGTTGAACACTGGGTCCTGGCCTCATTTTCCAGATAGGAGCATTCCAAAGATGAGCAGTCTCTGAACAGCTAGAAATCTCCAGGCACTACCTGCCTCTGATACAGGTGCTGTGACCTCATTCCTTAGAAAGTGACTTTTCATGGTAGAGAGAGTAGGACAGACTGATATTTCTTGAAGTAAGGGAAACTGGACCCACAGGAAAGGTTGGGTGGGCACAGTAGTAGACAAAAACAGTTAAGAGACAATATAGCATGGTTGTTTGGAAACTGAGTTCTGTATTCATATTTCCCTGGGTCCCCACTTTGCTACTCTTTGTATAACTCCAGGTAAGTCACCGGGCCCTAAATTCCTTCATCTGGCATTGGTGAGATTTAATAGTTTTTTTTAAAATTATCTTTATTTATTGAATAGAGACACCCAGAAATTCAGAGGGAAGAGGGAGCTAGCTAGATAGCTAGATAGATAGAGAGACCTGCAGTACCGCTTCACCACTCACACAGCTTTCTCCCTACAGGTGGGGGATGGGTCCTTGAACTTAAGTCCTTGTGCACTGTAGCATATGCATTCAACCAAGTGCATCACCACCCGGCCCCTCTTTTTCCCTTCCCCTTTCCTTTCCTTTCCTTTCCTTTCCTTTCCTTTCCTTTCCTTTCCTTTCCTTTCCTTTCCTTTCCTTTCCTTTCCTTTCCTTTCCTTTTCTTTCCCTTCCTCGCCTCGCCCCCCTCCCCCCTCCCCCCTCCCCACCCTTCCCCTCCCCTCCCCTCCCTTCCCCTCCCCTCCCTTCCCCTCCCCTCCCCTTCCCTTCCCTTTCCTTTCTTTTCCCTTCCCTTTCTTTCCTTTTCTTTCTGTTATTATTATTATTTTACTCCAGGGTTATCGCTGGGGCTCAGTGCCTGCACTATGAATCCACTGCTCCTGGAGGCCATTTTTCACATTTTGTTGTCTTTGTTGCTATTGTTGTTGCTGTTGGACAGGACAGAGAGAAATTGAGAGAGAGGGGGAATATAGAGAGGGGAAAAGAAAGATAGACATCTGCAGACCTGATTCACTGCTTGTGAATTGACCTCCTGCAGGTGGGGAGCCAAGGGCTTGAACCAGGATCCTTACGCAGATCCTTGTGCTTTGCGCCATGTGCACTTAACCTGCTGTGCTACCGCCCGCCCCCCTATTTTATTTTATTTTATTTTACTTTATTTCTTTTCTTTTTTATAAAGTACCTAATGAAACAGTTTATTTTTTAAAATATTTATTTATTCCCTTTTGTTGCCCTTGTTTTATTGTTGTAGTTATTATTGTTGTTATTGATGTCATCATTGTTGGACATGACAGAGAGAAATGGAGATGGGGGGAAGACAGAGAGGGGGGAAACAAAGATAGACACCTGCAGACCTGCTTCACCGCTTGTGAAGTGACTCCCCTACAGGTGGGGAGCTGGGGGTTTGAACCAGGATCCTTACGCTGGTCCTTGAGCTTTGCACCACATGTGCTTAACCCGCTGCAGTGCCACCCGACTCCCTTTTATTTTATTTCTTATTAAATAGAGACAGAGAAATTGAGAGGAGAAGGGGAGATAGCGAGATAGATAGATAGACAGACAGACAGACAGAGACAGAGAGACACCTGCAGCCCTACTTCACCAGTCGTGAAGTTTTCCTCCTGCAGGTGGGGACTAGGGGCTAGAACCTGATGGGTTTTTTCCTAAGGAGAATTTTTGTTAGTTTTTATAGGCCAATATGTCTCATGTTGGGGGGGGGAGGTAGCAGAGAAGCAGACTGAAACTGCATTGAAAGAAAAACTACTTGCTCAAGGAAATATCACAGTGGTTTATGCACAGACTTTTGCCATAAGGACCAGAGGTCCCAGGTTCAGTTTCCAGAACCACCACAAGACAGAGCTGAGCAGTGCTTTCTGGGGAAATAAGAAAGAAAAGGAAAGAAAAGAAGATAAGAGAAAAGAAAAGAAGAGAAGAAAGAAAGAGGAAGAAAGAAGGGATAATTAAAAAAAATCCCTTATGAAGAATTCAGTGAGTCCAGAGATTAGTTGATAATGTCAAGATTACTTGGCACTTTCAGAAAGTTAACTCCTTGTTATATGTCTGTTGTCTCTTACTATGACAAAAGTTAAAGGATGAAAATGCAACCACACTGGACATTTATCTTTTTAAAGAAAAGAAAAAAATCCACTCACAACCCTACACCATCATCAAAGTAGTAGCCTTTGCTTCCTTTGAGGAAAAGTGCAATAGATGATCCCCCTTAACACAAGAAGGATTTACAGTCTTAGAAACCACAGCATTTGGTGCCCTGATAGTGCCTGGAAATGCTGTTTGTTATTTTATTGTTGGCAAGTCTGCTTCCTCTTCTGGATTATTATTCTAGGAGCCCAACACGGAAGTTGAGACTTCTGAGGCAGCTGGTCATGTAGCAAATTTTCCTTCTAAAGGGATGAAGAAGACATGGATGCAGAGGCCAGGAAACTGGTGAAGTGCACACTTTATAGAGTGCAAGGACCTGGGTTCAAGCCCCTGGTCCCCACCTGCAGGAGGAAAGCTTCACAAGTGGTGAAGTAGGGCTGCAGGTGTCTGTCTCTTTCCCTCTCTATATCCTTTCTCAATTCCTCTGTCTATCCAATAAACAAATAAATAAAAATAATAATTAAAAGAAACATGGATGCAGAGCCTATAAAGAGGGAGTCGGGTGATAGCACAGAGTGAAGCACAGGTGGCACAATGAGTAAGGACCGGCATAAGGATTCCGGTTCGAATCCCCGGCTTCCCACCTGCAGAGGAATTGCTTCACAAGTGGTGAAGCAGGTCTGCAGGTTTCTTTCTCTCCCCCTCTGTCTTCCCCTCCTCTCTCCATTTCTCTCTGTCCTATCCAACAACAACGACATCAATAACAACAACAATAATAAAACAATAAGGGCAATAAAAGGGGATAAATAAATAAATATTCAAAGTTCATGAAGACCTGGGTGTCCTTTCTAGAGACAGATTTAGGCATCTACAGTGAATAAAAAGACAAGGTATAATTGCAAAGTCCTGAGCTTACATCCTTTTTTGGGTGCTGTTTTTGTAAGATCCTGCAGAAGTCAGAAGACTGTTCCCTACAGAAGTTTGATTTAACTAGTGGCAAAAGCCTTTGCTCACTGGGACAGTGGGAATGCAAGACATTTTCTATCTGCTCTATATCAGGGTCCTTTCTGTACATTTTCCAGTCAGGAACATTCCAAAGATGAACAGTTTCTGAATAGCTAGAAATTTCCATGTCCTGCCTACCTTTGATACAGACTACATGCCCTTAGAAAGTGACTTTTTATGGTGGTGAGAGTGAGGCTGACAGTTTGATTGGCAGCCACTGCTGGTCACACTCCTTGCCTAGAGGGCCACCCTGGGGTACCTGAAGAGGTTTGGCTAAGCTGCAAGCAAGCCCTCTGCTATCTTTTTCCATTCACTGAGTGAGCTTCACAAGCTCAGGACCCTAGGTTATTTGTGCAATTGATGTATCTTGTTTTCAGAACACTGAATTTAACAGAAGAGAAAAGATAAGAAAAGGAAAGAAAAGAAAAGAAAAGAAAAGAAAAGATTCTCACACTCTGTTTCCTGGTGTCACACAGTCTGCTTCCTGGTGTCCTAGCATATTCTCTCTCTTCTCCCTCTCTCTCTCTCTCTCTCTCTCTCTCTCTCTCTCTCTCTTTCTCTCTCTCTCTCTTATAAAGCAATGAAAACATAAACTTGCATTAAGGAGGGGATTGCTAATTTCAGCCTGTTTTCGGGCAACTGTAAATTTATAGTTGTTTCCTTGGCCTTTACACCAAAACCTCAGCATTCAATAAATACTGAATCTGCTTTCTGGAAGCTCAGGGTCTAAACCACTTGGGACAGACTGCCCTCCCACTTCTCTCCTTTGTGGGTGTTGAGAATTTGTTAACAACAAATGACTGAGCTAAATTTTGGAGGAAACTGTACTTAAACTATTTAAAATGCATATCAGAGCACTGCTAAATTTTGCCTTATAGCATTGCCAGAGATTGAACCTAAGACCTCTAGTGCCTCAGCGAGAAGGTCTTTTGTATAATCACAAGCACTATGCTATCTCCTTAGCTTTATCTTTTATTTTATTTTATTTTATTTATTGGACAGAGACAGAGAGAAATTGAGAGGGGAGATAGAGAGGGAAAGAGACAGAGAGACACCTGCAGCACTGCTTCACTCCATCATCAAAGAAATTTGCTTCCTTTGAGTAAAAGTACAATAGAAGAGTCCCCACAACACAAGAAGCTTTCCCCCTGCAGGTGGGGACTGGGGGCTTGAACCTGGGTCCTTGTGCACTGTAATGTGTGTGCTTAACCAGGTACGCCACTGCCTGCCCCCCCCCCGTATCTATTTAATAGAGGACAAGAGACAAAGCGAAATAGAGAAGGGGAGAGATAGAGGAGAAGAACATAAGGAGAGATGCCTGCAACACTATACCATTTGAGAAGCTTCCTTCCTGCAGGCAGAGACCTAGGACTTGAAGACTTGAACCTGGGTCCTCACGCATGATAATGTGTGTACTCTATAAGATGAGTCAACAGCTGGCCCGTAGGCCTTCCTTTTTTTTATTCTTTACCTTTTTCTGATATCCCCAAATTCAGTTTCTTCTCCCAACCAATGTTTTCCCCCATCTGTGGTTGTCATTTTTTCTCAAAAGAAGACTGAGAGCTGTGTCCATGGGTTATGACTAGCCAACCTCTGATAGCTACCTTCCAATTGACAAGTGTTGTGTGTGTTCTTATCCTAAGAGAAGGTAGTGTGAGGATAGGGCTGAAAAGATGTCATAGTTGCTACCCTTAATGAATGTATAATTTCTTTAGGATGAGATGGGGAATTTTGTAAATCACAACACAAACCAATATTTATAGAATACAGCTTGCTAGGACCACCCCTTCCTAAACACTTTATTATCTCATGTAACCTTCAAGAGGGCAAACTACTGTTATTATCACCACTATTTCCATTTTAAAGATGAAAAAGGAAGGCAAAAATAGTATAGTTATTTGTCTCAGGTCCAAGAGTCAACAAGTTAGCCAAACATTCCTGACTTCAAAGCAGCTCTCTGGAGTTTCCTGTGCAGGGATCCTACAGTGTGCAAAGGCATGTGTGCTTGTTGGAGGTAGGATCCAGTGTTGTTTGTTGGACGGGTGTCAGAGGCAGGAATCTATAGACACCCCTACCTAGCTCTCTGTAGTGCATTTGCTGGGTGGGTCTGGGAGGAGTATCTTTAGCTTGTAGGCTTTTAGCTTGTAATGTCTGAAAAGAGATTTCCCATCATTTCTCGAATGGGTGGTTTATGGCAACTGTTACAGCTTTCATGAGGCCCCAGACAATAGGATGTCAGGTTGTGCTCTGGCTGTGCTGTGCAGAAGCTTGGTAGAGTCTGAAGGAGAGGACTGACAGCATTTGGATAGTCACACATGATGTGCAGCTGGCTGTTGGTCAAAATAATGACACCACACCCATTGCTATTTTACCCCATCACAAGCCTGATAAAGTAGTCGTTCCTTATGTAAGAGCCACTTAAATTTTTTTTTTTTAAAGAGTTGAAGCAAGGGTATTTCAGCTCATATTAACTATCCACGTTTAAAAAAATCTTAAGTCTAGTCCTGAGCTTTAGACCCCTAGTGTATATTTTAACTCCCTGGCCCTACAGAGGGAAATAGTGGGTGGAAGGGCAGACATGCCCTGCAGTGGGACAGCCAGGTCAATTCAACCACTGGAAGAATGGAGTGCATCTTGGTATCTGGTTCAAGCAGTTGCTTAACTTGTTTTCTATAACGTATTTCATTTTCAATGACTATTGGGATTTCCACACACCAGGCCTTGTCTTCTTGGAGCTTATCTTGCCAGGGAGCAGTCAGAACACACACACACACACACACACACACACACACACACACACACACACACACACACACACAAGCATAAGTATTACCAGGAAATAGGTTTAGAGTGACTTGGAGACCTGCTCTGAGTGAATATTTTTGATTTTATAGACAGGATAAGGATGATCTTAGCCATAGAACTTAGCCCCAAACCACCATGTTGCTCGTTCCTTACACCTACAAAGTCTTCCTTTGTGGAAACTAGGCTTTTGGAGTGGGTTCAGCCCACGTGTAATGCATGGTGGTGGTGGGACTGAGGACACATCAACGAAAGGTGCAGTTTCTTCATATATATAGGTTTCAGTCTTGATATAATCGCTACCTGGCTTTTAGCCTCGGTATTCCTGGTATTTTTGTCCTTCTGACAGAAACCCCAGATACTAAAGTACAGAATCATGGGCACACCCGGCACACCCTCAGTAAAGGAGGGCATCGATTGAGCTCAAAATCCCCATGGCTAGCAGGGCATGAGCAAGCAAAGCAAACTGATGAGCTCAGCAGAGCTCAGAGGTGACACCCTTTATCCCCTTTGTGTGGCATCTGTAGGGACCCATAGTCTGCATACACTTGCTCACTCATCCATTCTGTAAATCCCTTACATACTCATTTTTTATTTGCCATGATATTGATTCATTTATTTTATCTCACAGAATATACACAAGAGTTTTCAAAACCAGCGGACCCAATCCACTACTGACCACAAACTTATAAACAAAATTTTACACAATATTATGTAAAACATAAGGACAGGTGCTAAGGTTTCCAATCTTTGGAAAGAGATAGAAAGTACATGATTTGATATGTGATGATAATTGAATTTATTCAGGAAAATCGTGTTTGATTTAGTTGAAGGAGTATACTATTTTTGGTGGTGCGTGTGATAGAATCTAAGGGGTACTACTCTTATCTTATTCTAAGATAGCATTTCAAGCTACTGCTCAAAATCTCCTAGGACCCATACTATTTATTTATTTATTTATTTATTTATCGCCACCAGGGTTATTGCTGGGTTTTGGTGCCTGATGGTGAATCCAACACTCCTGATGATCTCCTTCCTTCCTTCATTCCATTCCTCCCTTCTTTCCTCCCCCCTCCCTTCCTTCCTTTCTCTTGATAGGACGGATAGAAGTTGAGAGAGGGTTAAGCGCACGTGGCACAAAGCACAACGACTGCCGTAAGGATCCCGGTTCGAGATCCTGGCTCCCCACCTGCAGGGGAGTCGTTTCACAAGCAGTGAAGCATGTCTGCAGGTGTCTGTCTTTCTTTCCCCCTCTGTCTTCCCCTCCTCTCTCCATGTCTTTCTGTCCTGTCCAACAGCGACAAAATCAGTAACAACCACAATAATAACTACAACAATAAAACAACAAGGGCAACAAAAGGGAGTAAATAAACATTAATTAAAAAAAAAAAGAAGTTGAGAGAAGAAGGTAAGACAGAGAAGTAGAGAAAAAGAGAGATTCCTGCAGACCTGCTTCACTGTTCATGAAGCTTCTGCTCTGGAGGTAGGGAGTGGAGGCTAACCAGGTATGCCACTGCCCAGAGGGTTGCATGGAGGGGGAGAGAGAAGAGACCTGAGCGGAGCGGGAACACAAATCTTTTTTCACCCAGGCACCTCAGAGTTGGGTGAGGGCACAGCAGTTCAGGCCACATGCAGCTAGCAAGATGGCCTTCTCCCACTATGTGCAGCAACCCTTCTCTGAGTCAGGTCGCCTAAGCAAGAAAAAAGGCAAGAGACAGAGGAAAAAGGTGGAAGCGGGAGGGCTTTTATGGGAGAAATTCTGGAAGTGGCAAGTCGGGATGAAATTGGCTAGAAAAAAGGGGGTGGAGAAAACAAGGCACTCTGGGAAGCTAGGGTTTCAGCTACTACGGGAATGGGCAATACCCTGAGGGTATGTATCTGCACAATTACCCAACAAGATGGTGCTATCTTGGGCACCCAGAGTTCTATCTCCCACCTCCCCTACCATGGATCAAGGTGACCAGATACACACAGGCATTAGGAACTAAACTACTACTAAACCATCCGTTGGGTATCTGTTGTTTTAAAGTGTGTGTGTGGGGGAGATTTCTGCTCAGGTGCCAGAGAACTTTCTGCAAAGGTCAGGTGGTAAATATTTTGGGCTTTGTGAGTCCATAGGTCTCTATCATGCTACTCAACTTTGCTGTTGTATAACATCACTTTTAACCACTATGGAAATAATGCATGTGGGCTGTGTGTTATTAAAACTTTATTCTGGCACATGGAAAATGGAATTTCATATGATTTTCTCATATCACGAACTATTATTTTGATGCCCCCAACCATTTGCAACTGAAAAACTGGAGCTTGTGGGTGGTGGGGTGGGGTGGTGGGGAGGTTATGGCTTAGTAGTGAAACACATGCCTTGCAAGGATGAGTACCTGGGTTTGATGCTTAGCACTGCATAACAACAACAACAAAGATACAAACATATAGAACATCACAAGGTCGTTGATGCTTTGGTTGCTGTCTCTCATAAAACACACACACACACACACACACAAACGATATATTTAGAATGATGGCAGAGGACCTAGTGGGGGTTGTATTGTTATATGGAAAACTAAGAAATGTTATGCATATACAAACGATTATATTTTACTGTCGACTGCAAAACATTAATCCCCCCAAAAAGAAAAAAAAATGATGATGGGCCTAGACCTGAAATAAATCCCTTTCTCCATTGTTACCAGTTATCTCTATCAGGAACAACAAAATAGACCCCTTTGTGGGCCCCCCATAGGACCTTGCCCTCAACCTGGATCAACAATAGTAGAGAATGTTCCATCCTCCGAAGGGAGGATGGACAACATACTCTATGCTACACCTGAGGAAGATGGGTGGATATTGGGGCAGCATGGAATGTTCCTACTCGTGACCACAGAATGTGAGCTCAGATCTATAGGGATGCAGTGGTCACATAGTCTCCTAAGCTGAATATGGGCCCCAGACCAAATCAAATAGATGGGGTTTACAGTCAACAATATTTATACCCCTTTCCCATTTTAAGGAGCTTCTCTCTTCCCTGATCCAGCTTTCTGTTCCTTCTTCAGCCATGACATCATCTCCCCAGACAATAACTTGAATCCACCTGCATATCAGATTTCAGGCTCGGGGAGGGGGGAAACTAGTATGGCTACAGGCTCTTTGGAAGATAACTAAAATAGTCCTACTAGCTATCTACAAAATGGAGGACCCCCAGCTCTTCATCTGCACTATTCCAGCCTTTAAGTTCATGATTGATCAACAATTTGTTTGGTTTTGTATGTTAACTCTCTTTTCAGCCACCAGGTTCCAGATGCTAGCAGGATGCCAACCAGACTTCTCTGCACAGACAACCCCACCAATGTGTCCTGATGCTCCGCTTCCTCAGAGCCCCACCCCACTAAGGAAAGAGAGAGACAGGCTGGGAGTATGGATTGACCAGTCAACATCCATGTTCAACGGGGAAGAAATTACAGAAGTCAGATCTTCCATATTCTGCATCCCACAATGACCCTGGATCCACACTCCCAGAGGGTTAAAGAATAGGAAAGCTATTAGAGGAGGGGATGTGATATGGAGATCTGATGGTGGGAATTATCCTCTTATCCTATGGTTTTGTCAATGTTTCCTTTTTATAAATAAATAAATAAATAAAAAGAGAAAGAAAAAAAAAAGAATGAACACCACACTTGGGAAGAAAAAACAAAACCAAACATATTTAAGGTTTGTGTCCTCAGAACTAGCCAAAGACTGACACATAATAGGGAATCCAGTAAGCCTTTACTGAATGAATGGCCAGATGGCATGTGATAGACATACTATGCTTGTGATTACCATGAAGGTAATCCACTCTCTCATTAGTGCTTTGCCCAGGTCAAGGCTAATGTGGTGGCAAATGATGCAAAAGCACACACATACCTAACTCTACCCTCTGTGTCTCCTGAGTTGCCTTAGCCTCAGCTGTGAGAAAGCCCATTTTCCCAAGCCAAAGTGTCTGGAAACAGACAAACTGCTGTTTGCAGTATTCTCTGCATATGTGAGCAGGTTTTATTATGCATCTAGTTGTGTAATTTTCTACCAGGGCTTGATTATTTTGGAGTGGGAAAAGGAAGAAGGATAGATATTATATTTCCCAAAGCTTGTGTTCTGAAATACAATAAACATTCTTTTTTCCTATGAAGGAAAATGGATCATTTCTCTTTTCCTTTTTGAGAACAGTGCTACTTACCAAAAAAAAAAAAAAAAAATTCCTGAAGCATTAACAAAGAGTTTTGGTAGGGGCTCATGTATTGCTTATTTCTTGAAAACATTTTGTTAAGAACATGCTTATTTTGTCTCCTCTGTGGAAACTCTCACCCTATCAAAAAAAAATTATCAGTTTTTGCTCGGAAAGCCTATTGCACAGTAGCTTATTTGTTGAGTAAACCCAGATATACCCCCAGCTCAGTGAATCCCCAGATAATGCCAGGTATGAAGATACTATGTCCTTGTTTCCTGGACTATGGTCCTGTCTATGGATGGCACACATATGGCATCTGTGCTTCCATTCCGGTTCCTGGGTTCATGCAGACATGGCTGATCAACTCTTGTTTCTTCCCACTGGGCCTGGTTTCTGTTCCAGAATTACCCTGGTTTCTGTTCCTAATAGGCATAATCAAGTCAGCATGAAGTCCTATTCCTAGTTCTTGGGTGGGGAAAGAGCATGACTTTAGGGTCAGGGTGGTAGTGTCCTGGGCTGGATTCACACATTACTATGCTTAAGGCCCCAGGTTCAAGGCCCCAGTCCCTAGCTGCAGGAGGAAAGCTTCATGAGTGATGAAGTGGTACTCTCTCTTCCTCTCTATATTATCTTCCCCTCTCGATTATCCTCTCTCCTATCAGATGAAAGAAAGGGAAAAAAACAAAATAAAGAAAAAAATGGCTGCTGGGAGCAGTGGATTTGTTGTGCAGGCACAAAGCTTCAGCTATAAACCTGGCAATAATAATAATAATAATAATAATAATAATAATAATAATAATAATAATAAAGCATGGGTTTAGAAGTATGACCCAGGATTTTTCTAAACCCTGAACTATGCTTGCTGAGTAACTTTGAGCCTGTTGTTGTGTGCTGCGGAGAAGAGAGAGAGGAGGTCCAGAGTGAAGAGGGAACACAAATCTTTATTTAAGCTGGTACCTCAGAATTGGGTGCTAGAGAAACAGGTTGGGCCACGTGGAGGTAGTGAAAATGGCCGCCTCATGCAGTAACCTTTCCTGCATCTGAACACAGAAGTGAAGCACTGGCAAGAGAGCGAGGTGCGGAAGAAGAAGGGCTTTTATAGGAGCAGCTTTTGTGAGAATGGGAAGGGGGAGGAGTAACCATAGCACTCCAGGATAGGATAATAACTCTCGTGAGAATGGGAGGGGGGAGGAGTGACCAAAGCACTCCAAATATCCCTGGAAATATACAATGCCCTGAGGGCACAAAATGGTGGAACAGGCACTCCGAGAATGTCCCAACTCTCACGGGAACTAGCAGTAGCCTGAGGGGACAACATGGCAGATGTGACTGCATCTGCATAATTTCCCAGCATGAGCCAGTTACTAAGCCTCTCTTTTTCTATCTGAAATGGAAGCAACAATATCTATTTGTAGTATTCAGAGGCCTAGACATATGTAAACCCCTAGAACTAGATCTGGCACTTGCTCACCACACCATAAAATGAGTTCCTTTCCCTTACAGACAGGATAGAAAGTGAACCTGTCCTTGGGTGCATACTCTCATAGTGTTAAAAAATAGGAAAGCTATACGGGTTCTGGTGGTAGAAATTGTGTGGAATTGTACCCCTCTTATTTTATGGTTTTGTCAGTGTTTCCTTTTTATAAATAGATTAAAAAAAAGAAAGTGAACCTGTTCTGGGCTAGTAAAATAGCTCACTTGAGTAGTGTGCTGCTTTGCCATGTGCAAGATCTGGGTTCGAGTCTGATCTTATCTTACTGAAGGAAACTTTGGTGCATTGATCATTTTCACTGTTTCTATTAAAAAATTTTAAAAGTGGACCTGTTCCAACACTTCTTGAAATGTACAGATCCCTTCAACATCTCCATCCAGGGGCACATTTCCAGTGATGGCATTAGCAAGCTTACCTAGCCTACTTGTGGAAAGTTGTAGTTTCCTCTACAGCCCTTCTATGTCTGGCATATGTATGAGAAAAAAGATCTTTCATGAGTATTCAGAAAGGGCATTTCCCTTCCCCAGGCCTTATGCTACCTGTCATTTGCTATCTATTGACTATATGCCAGACCCTCTGCCATGTTCTTTACAACAGTGGTTCTAACCTGGTGCCATTTGGGATGCTCAGGGATACCTGGCAATGTCTGGAGACATTTTTGTTGCCACAACTTTGTACATGCTAATGGAATTTAGCAAGTAGATGTCTGAGAAGCTATTAAAAATCCTGCTATGCACAGGGAAGCCCCTTCTCTTCAAATAAAGAACTATCTGTTCTAAAGTGTCAATAGTGCTGAGGTTGAGAACCTCCAAACATGAATATTTCATTCAATTCACCAATAGGTCTACTGGAAGAGGCTATTAGTTTTCCCATTTTAAGGTAAGAGAACTGAAACCCTGACAGGTTAAATTATATGGGAAAGGTTGCTTTGCCATTAAGGAATATTCGTGACCCATGTTTCTTTTTCTTTTTTTTTTTTTTTTAAATATTTATTTTATTTATTTATTCCCTTTTGTTGCCCTTGTTGTTTTATTGTTGTAGTTATTATTGTTGTTGTCGTTGTTGGATAGGACAGAGAGAAATGGAGAGAGGAGGGGAAGACAGAGAGGAGGAGAGAAAGATAGACACCTGCAGACCTGCTTCACCACCTGTGAAGCGACTCCCCTGCAGGTGGGGAGCCGGGGTTCGAACCGGGATCCTTATGCCGGTCCTTGTGCTTTGCGCCACCTGCGCTTAGCCCGCTGCACTTCTTTTTCTTTTTTAAATATTTATTTATTTATTCCCCTTTGCTGCCCTTTTTTTTTTTTTACTGTCATAGTTATTGTTGTTGTTGGATAGCACAGAGAGAAATGGAGAAAAGAGGGGGAAGACAGAGAGGGTGAGAGAAAGAGAGACACTGTAGACCTGCTTCACCGCTTGTGAAGTGACTCCCCTGTAGGTGGGGAGCTGGGGGCTCCAACTGGGATCCTTACACCGGTCCTTACACTTTGCGCCACCTGCACTTAACCCACTCGCTGCGCTACCACCCGACTCCCCATAACTCCCCATGTTTCTTTACACTGGCCTATTCATCCCTGAGTGATGCACCAATCACCTCTTTTCTCTTACTTGACTTTTTATTTTTCATAAAATATTTTTTATGGGGGGAAGGAAGAGAGAAGCAGAGCAACATTCTGGCACAAGTGATGCTGGGGAATGAACATAGGACCTCAATGTTTTGTTTTCCCTCCAGGGTTATTACTGGGACTCAGTGCCTGCTCCACGAACCCACTGCTCCTGGTGGCCATTTTTTCTTTCTGTTGTTATTGGATAGGACAGAGAGAAATTGAGAAAGGAGGGGAAGACAAAAAGGGGGAGAAAGAGAGACACTTGCAGACCTGCTCCACTGTCTGGCCTGTGAAACAACCCCCCTGCAGGTAGGGAGCCGGGGGCTCAAATGGGGATCCTTGCTTGAGCCCTAGTGCTTAGCACACTATGTGTGATTAACTCGGTGTGTCACTGCCTGACCCCCTGAATCTCAATGTTTTATCCACTGTGCCATCTCTTGGGCCACAATTTGCCATTCCATTCCTATTTTGTCTTTCTTTATTGTTGAACTCTAACACACACACACACACACACACACACACACTCCCTCTCTCTCTCTCTCTCCCTCTCTCTCTCTCTCTCTCTCTCTCTCTCTCTCTCACTCACACACTCCCACACACACACTGCAGCCCTAGTGGTCTTGGTTGTTAATGCCCCCAGAGTTAGGGTCCATTTACAGTTTGTGAGGTGTAGACTGGGTCATTCCCTCTCTCACCCAGGTAGGGCTGAGTCTCCTCACTGGCTCAGCTGCCAGGGTTAATTGGGCAAATGATGATGTAAAATATAACCTCTCTTTGGAGAAATGCTGAATCAAGGAAGCAAACCAAGCATCAGAGTTAATTACTGAACCTGCTCTGGTGACCAGAAACCAGAAAGGTTTTTTTTTTTCCCAGCAGACCTCAGGGAACAAGGACAGGGCTGGGGATATAAGCACTGCAGGCACCAGAAGGACTTGCATTTTCATTGACTTGAGTTTGTAAGAAGGGAACTGGGCTTGTCCTACAGTGGAGAAGAGGACAAGCTGGTGGAGGGTATGGTGTGCTGATACCTATTATGGAGACATATGAAATGGTACATCTGTGACAACAACAGTCTTGTAAACCAGCAATTTCCCAATAAAGTGACTTAAAAGGAACTAGGTTGTCAAGGATTGAGGAAATTCTGTCTTGTTTCTTATTCTCTGTCAACTCTATACCCACTTAGGATTTGGCAATCAAGTATTTCTCACATGATTTTCAGTATTTGTTTTCCTTGTTAGTCTGGAGATTCCATGAGTGAACAGAACAGGCCTTTATTGTGCCTGATGCATGGAGAGGGGGCACCAAACAATTCTTTTTTGGTTACTTCACTGATGAGGAACTTGGGAAAACAGGGTCTACAACACCTGGTGAGGATGGCACTCACAGAAAAAAAAAAAAAAAGAAAAGTGCACATGGAAAACGTAAGAAGATGGTCTTGCCTCAGACTCCAAGATCAATTCTCTCCCCTCTTCTTCTTCCTCTCCTCCTCCTCTTTCACTCTCTCTCCCGAAAAAGAGAGAGAGATGGAGAGAATTTGAGAGGGAAGGGGAAGACAGAGAGGGAGGGAGGGGGAGGGAGGGAGAGAGAGGCATCTGTAGCACTGCTTCAATGTTTGTGAAGCTTTCCTATTGTAGGTGATGACTGCGGGTTTCAACTTGGGGCCTTAAACATGGTGACATGTGTGCTTTACAAGGTGTGTCACCACCCAGCCCTCCTCCTCCTCTTCCTCCTCCTTTATTCCTTTAGTTACTCTTGGCTCCCTTTTTCTCAGTTCCCCTTGAAATCACAACTGAGGATCTGAACTGAGCAAGTACAAATGCCCTAGGGTGCCCCTGCCATAGACATAAATCAAAAGTCATACCCTTTCCCTGCTTGCAGAATTGTCACCACTTATCAAGGAAGCAAAGGGACTTTTGGAAACCTCTGCACTCCAAGGCAGGCTCTGACAGATCATCTTTCTGAAGTGTGTGGCTGGTAAATGTCGTTCTCAGCAAAGGCCTGTTTGCACAGGCCAGCCCTGGGGCAGTGGGGATAGGGATCATTAAAGCTTCCTGACTTGACCCAACATTAATGATAGAGTGAACATTTATTGAGCCATTTATCACTGCCAAACCCTGGCTATTATTTCAGAGGCATTGCCTCATTGTATCCTTATAGCAATCTTATGAGGTCAAAGCAATTATTATTATTTTTTTTTACCAGATGGTTCTATTTTACAGATGGAAAAACTGAGATCCAGAGAGATTAAGGAACTTGTCCACCATCATACAATGCAGTAAGATGCAGCATAAGGGCCCATCTCAGAGCTGGCTACCCCAAAGCCCCTCTATTGCCTATGTTGAGAAGTTCCTCAACCTGACTTCCCTGGGCAGACGATCTAACCAATGTGTCCTGGAGCCCCAGCTCTCCAGATCCCTGCCCCACTAGGGAAAGAGAGAGACAGGCTGGGAGTATGGATAGACCTGTCAACACCTATGTTAAGCAAGGAAGCAATTACAGAAGCCAGACCTCCCACCTCCTGCATCCCATAATGATCCTAGGTCCATACAGGGAAGCTATCAAGGGAGGGGATTGAATACAGAGTTCTGGTGGTTGTAACTCTTCGGAATTATATCCCTCTTATCTTATGGTCTTGTCAATATTTCCATTTTATAAATAAAAAATTAAAAAAATCTCTTGGGGTTGAGACAGCTTTGGAGTAGCCAGAAAAAACCAGCTCTCGTATGAGAAGGTGAGTTTAAGTCAAAGAATAATCACCACAAACTAAATCATAGGAATAGCTCCTCCCTATCTTATCTCTCTGCAGAGTGTGTCGGGAATTAGCTAACATCAGAATGGTTTGGCAGGTTAACTTTATCTTTCTGTGCAAAAAAGGAGAGGTTCAGGTCTTGAAGAGGTAAAATGCTCACCAAGGGCTACACAGATTTCTTAGACCTAACTGTTGAGGAGGTAGCTCATCAGGTAACTGTAGTATGGTAACTGGGAATATGCATCTCAACAATAAGCTTTGAATGACTTATTACAGGGATTTTCAGTTCAGCCTTAAGTTAGAATTATTTTGTTTGTTTGTTTGTTTATTTACCTACTAGGGGAGACCTGACATTTGTTATGGGAAGTACCTTCCCCTGATTTTTTTTCTTACATAGACTATGAGACATGATAATGTCCACAGCTGGTAGTAGTTGTGAAAAAAAAAAAAAGCATTCTAGAGAATTGTGATAGGAAGGGTGACAGAGATCTTCGAAGATGTTTGGGTCAATGCCTTCGGTGGGGATAATCCTCAGTCATACACATTGGAGGGAAGGAAGTAAAAGTGATGGCTACTGCTTCCCGAAGTATTGCTAGTCCTTACAAAGAACCAGCCTGCCCGTTTTGCAGATGAGGCCATTGAGACTCAGTAGGATATAAGGCAATTGATTCAATGTAAGTCATTAGTTGACAAAGCCATGGTAAGAAGCTTTGCTTGACTCAGAACCTTTTTTATACAGAACAAGCTGATTTTGTCCTCATGGGAAAATGAAAACTAAACTAAAAATCCAACAATAATTTCTGCAGGCTCCTCCAGAATTTCCTAAATATCTATATGATGGGAGGGTTTTCTCCTGCTAGGTCCTGAAATTCTTCATGCTCTGATTTATATTCCTTTCCTCTTTTTGGGACACAAGAACACATAGCTGATGTATGGCCAAGTCACTGTCCATCTTCATCTCAACTCCTGAAGCCCTTTCTTCTCCAGACTGAGCAAACTAAGTCCTTCTCCTGTTCTAGCCTAGTTATGGGAACCAGATCTCAGGAGGGAGCAGAGGGCAAACACATGGCTGAAGGAGTCAGAACTCGAAGGCCAGCCTGAGGGCAGTGATAAGGGTATAAACAAGGAGACTGGCACAGGCAGGCTGGGGAAGATTGCCCAGCTGGCAGCAGCCTGTGGAAAAAAGGGTAGCAGCCCAGTTATGGAAAACACACCAGGCAAGAAGGTGGTGAGAAATGAGTCTTGCCTTTTGAGCTAAGGGAATGCCCAGAACAAAGTGAGAGGTGGGGAGAGAAGGAGCAGGGGGAGGGGAAGGGAACAGGAAGGAAGAGGGAGGGAGGATTTATAACGGTTGAGATATGAGTTCAATAAATGCTGAGGACCTATGATGTGAATATTTGGAGATCTCTGTGAGACACTTCAAGTAAAACTCATATTTGACATCTTATACACACTCAGCTCTCAGAAAGAAGGAGGTAACCTTATAGAAGAATTGCTGCTTAGACAATTTTATGAGGCATGATAGATTTGGAGTGTTACCATTTTGCAGCCCCAACTAAGATATTATTTACAAGAACTTTTAGGAGAAAATGTAAATCTTTGTGAACCTGGATTACGTGATGGTAGACATTACACTAAAAGCAACAAACAGCAAAGGATAGAGTAAAAAGTGAACATCATCATAATTAGACTCTTCCCCCCAATCACACAATTTGGGACTTCATGCCCGCATAATTCCAGTACTCTTGGTGGACTTGTTTATTTTTAGTTTTGTTTTGCTTTCCATTCAAGACAGAAGGTCAGACAAAGAGCAAGAGAGAGGTGGAGAGACGCACAGCACCATTTGACTACTCATGAACCTCTCCTTTTGCATGGTGTTCCATCTGGTGGTCAGGGGCTCTCATCTGGATCCTTGCTCAGGGTAGAGTGTGCACTCTACTGGGTGAGCTATCTCCCAGCCCCTGTCATAGCAAACTTTTGCACTTGAGAATACAGAACCAAGAACATAAAAAAAAAATACAATCCAAAGAATGGAAGAAAATTTTTGCAATTTAGAGAAGGGACTCATTTCTAGAATTTGTAAAGAACTCTTACAAATTCTATTCTTAACTCTAGGAAAAATGACCCAATTAAAAAGGGACAGAGGATATGAATAAACAGATCATCAAAGAACATATGCCTAATAAAAACATGAACAGTTGCTTAACATCATCAAGCTATCAAGGAAATGCAAATCAAAACTACAATGGACACCACTTCATACCCACTGGGATGACTGTAATAAAATAGATAGTTAATAAAAGACATGTTGGTGAATACATGTAAAAACTAGAGCCTTTATATACTGCTGGAAAGAATGTAAAATGGCATTATCACTTTAGAAAATAATTGATAGTTTCTCAAACAATTGAATAGAGTTACCACATGATCTAATCATGTCATTCCCAGTCGCACAGCCATGGGGGAGAAAAACATTTTTGCACACAAAAACTTGTGTACATCGACTATATGTGAAATAGAAATACATATGCAGATTAATAAAAAAATCAAAATAGAAACAAATTAGTTAATGTTAAGAACAAAACCAAAGTTAACCATGGGGGAAGAGAGTGGAGGTGGGAAGCAAAGGTGGAGGGGTCCTAATGGATGTGGTGGATATTTAAAATAATGATAAGAACTGTCATAGCAATCAAACAGGAGCAAGGAATTAAAGGGATACAGATTGGAAGAGAAGAAGTCAAATTCTCCCTACTTGCAGATGACATGATAGTATATATAGAAAAACCTAAGGAATCCAGCAAGAAGCTTTTGGATATCATAAGTAAGGTGTCAGGCTACAAAATTAACATTCAAAAGTCAGTGGCATTCCTCTATGCAAACACTAAGTTAGAAGAAGTTGAAATCCAGAAATCAATTCCTTTTATTATAGGAACAAAAAAATAAAATATCTAGGAATAAACCTAACGTAAGAAGTGAAAGACTTGTATACTGAAAATTATGAGTCACTACTCAAGGAAATTGAAAAAGACACAAAGAAGTGGAAAGATATTCCATGTTCATGGATTGGTAGAATTAACATCATCAAAATGAATATACTACACAGAGCCATCTACAAATTTAATGCTATCCCCATCAAGATCCCAACCACATTCTTTAGGAGAATAGAACAAATGCTACAAATGTTTATCTGGAGCCAGAAAAGACCTAGAATTGCCAAAACAATCTTGAGAAGAAAGAATAGAACCGGAGGCATCACACTCCCAGATATCAAATTGTATTATAGGGCCATTGTTATCAAAATTGCTTGGTGTACTGGAACATGAACAGACACACTGACCAGTGGAATAGAATTAAGAGCTCAGAAGTAAGCCCCCACACCTATGGACATCTAATCTTTGACAAAGGGGCCCAGACTATTAAATGTGGAAAGCAGAGTCTCTTCAACAAATGATGCTGGAAAAAATGTGTTGAAACATGCAGAAGAATGAAACTGAACCACTGTATTTCACCAAATACAAAAGTAAATTCCAAGTGGATCAAGGACTTGTATGCTAGACCACAAACTATCAGATGCTTAGAGGAAAATATTGACAGAACTCTTTTCCGCATAAATTTTAAAGACATCTTCAATGAAACTAATCCAATTACAAAGAAGACTAAGGCAAGCATAAACCTATGGGACTACATCAAATTAAAAAGCTTCTGCACAGCAAAAGAAACTACTACCCAAATCAAGAGACCCCCCTCACAGAATGGGAGAAGATCTTTACATGCCATACATCAGACAAGAGACTAATAACCAGAATATATAAAGAACTTGCAAATCTCAACAACAAGACAATAAAAGGGGGGGGGGGACATGTACAGAATATTCACCACAGAAGAGATCCAAAAGGCCGAGAAACACATGAAAAAATGCTCCAAGTCTTTGATTGTCAGAGAACTGCAAATAAAGACAACAATGAGATACCACTTCACTCCTGTGAGAATGTCATACATCAGAGAAGGTAACAGCAGCAAATGCTGAAGAGGTTGTGGGGTCAAAGGAACCCTCCTACACTGCTGGTGGGAATGTAAATTGGTCCAACTTCTGTATAGAACAGTCTGGAGAACTCTCAGAAGACAGAAATGGACCTACCCTATGATCCTGCAATTCCTCTCCTGGGGATATATCCTAAGGAACTCAACACACCCATCCAAAAAGATATGTGTACATATATGTTCTTAGCAGCACAATCTGTAATAGCCAAAACCTGGAAGCAGCCCAGGTGTCCAACAATAGATGAGTGGCTGAGCAAGTCGTGGTATATATACACAATGGAATACTACTCAGCTGTAAAAAATGGTGACTTCACCATTTTCAGCTGATCTTGGATGGACCTTGAAAAATTCATGTTAAGTGAAATAAGTTAGAAACAGAAGGATGAATATGGGATAATCTCACTCTCAGGCAGAAGTTGAAAAACAAGATCAGAAAAGAAAACACAAGCAGAACCTGAACTGGAATTGGCGTATCGCACCAAAGTAAAAGACTCTGGGGCAGGTTGGGGAGGGTGGAGAATACAGATCCTAAAAGGATGACAGAGGACCTAGTGGGGGTTGTATTGTTATATGGAAAACTGGGAAATGTTATGCATGTACAAACTATTGTATTTACTGTTGAATGTAAAACATTAATTCCCCAATAAAGAAATTTAAAAAATAATAAGAACTTGTATACAAATGTTCATAAGAACAATATTTATAATAGTCAAAATGTGAAGAAAAAAACCCCAGATACCCATCAATTAATGAATGGAAAGAAAATATGGTAGAGTGATAAACTAATTAACAGTGGGAATACATTCTGAAAACTTTGTTAAGCGATTTCATTGTTGTGTGGACACCACAGACTATAATTACAGCCATCTGGAGGACATAGTCTGTATACATGTAGGCTAAATGGTATTAACTACTCAGACTACTGGAATATGTGCCATTCATTGCTGATCACGGCACCATTAGATCACATGCGGCTATATAGCTGTATCATGGAACATTTTTCAACAATATGAAGGACTGAAGTATGGTACATGTTAAATGAGAGACCTGCCACAAAGGACCAAATATTGCATGATTCTATTTATATAAATCTCCCAGAATAGACAAATTTCTTTCTCTTTCTAATATTTTATTTATTTTAATGAGAGAAAGATTCAGAGAGAGAGACATCAGAGCACTGCTCAGCTCTGGCTAATGGCGGTCCTGGGGACTGAACCTTGGAGCCTTAGGTATGAAAGTTGTTTGCTTAACTGTAGCACTATTTTCCCAACTTGCATAGGTAAATCTCTATAAACAAATAGTATTGAATTAGTGCTGCCTAAGGCTGGGGTGGGGACAAAGGAAAATGGGGGCTGGGAGTGGGGTGACTGCTTCTTAGCTTTTAGTTTGTATAACTGCACTGATTAACATTGATTGTTGTGATAAACAAGCAACTGTGAATATGTTATCAATATAAACTACTGACTTGCATATTATAGCAAACCAAAAAGGAAGTGCTCAGCATTGTCTATGAGGTATCCTTGCCAAAATAATGGAGACTGAAGCTCGCTTCTAGATCCAGCTACGAGTTCGCACAGGAGAGAGAGAGAGGAATGTGTCAGCAATGCTACAAAGATGCAACTGGCAGTGTCTAGAAGTGGTAAATTCAAAGAGACAAATAACTTGGCTTCTATAAAACATATGTAGGACAAGGGAGAGTGGGGACCTGGAGAATAAAAGAGCTTTCAAAGGCATAAGGTGTTTACCTCATATGAATCAACTGTGAAACAGTTTGCAGAAAACTGCTAAGGCATTAGGTGATCATTTAAGAGAACAGTCCAGGGCTGGGTGGTGGTGCACCTGGTTGAGTGCACATTTTACAATGCTTAAGGACCTGGGTTCAAGACTGCAGTCCCCACTCACAGTGGGAAAGCTTTGTGAGTGGTGACACACTATTGCAGGTATCTGTCTCCCACACCCTTCCCTCTTGATTTCTGGTTGTCTAAATACAACAAATAAACAAAGATATGGGAGTCAGGCGGTAGCACAGAGGGTTAAGTGCAGGCGGTGTAAAGCGCAAGGACCGGCTTAAGGATCCAGGTTCAAGCCCTGGCTCCCCACTTGCAGGGGTGTCACTTCACAAGTGGTGAAGCAGGTCTGCAGGTGTCCATCTTTCTCTCCCCCTCTCTGTCTTCTCCTCATCTCTCCATTTCTCTCTGTCCTATCCAACAACGACATCAATAACAACAGTAACTATAGTAATAAAACAATAAAACAAAACAGCAACTACAGCAATAAAACAAGGACAACAAAAGGGAATAAATAAAATAAATAAAAATAAACAAAGATACTAAAAAAATAAAATAAAAAGAGTATAGTATGAGAACAGTCCAAGAACTGTCTTCAGTCAAGGGGTACACACACACACACACACACACACACACACACACACACACACACTAAGGCTTCAACATTTCAGACAAGAGATAACACAGCACCAAAGCTTCCCACAGTGTATTGGGGGATGAACCTGGGTCACATTAATGGAACACCAGGTTTCTCTCCCAGGTAAGCTATTTTGTTGGTCTCACACTAAAAAGTTTAACAAACATACTTCAAGAACCTACTAAGCCCCACAGAAAGCACTTTTGGGAGGGGTGGGGAGCAATAGCATGAACAGAATACTTTGAGAGGATAGGTGTCTATTTAATGGAACCTCTCCACCATTTACCTTTGGGCCACTCCAGTAGTTTGAATATTCTAATTATTTCATTTATGAATAGGAATTTCGGTCAAACGAAAATTACAAAGATAAATGAAATTTATAATGGGAGATAAGACTATAACAATGTGAGACTATAAGCTCAGAAATAATTTATTTCTGTAAATTAACTCTGAAAGAGGATTAGTTAAGAATTTTAAACATAAATTATCACCAAAAAGTGTGTCTAAAGGGGAATCGGGTAGCGCAGCAGGTTAAGCGCATGTGGCGCAAAGTGTAAGGACTGGCTTAAGGATCCAGGTTTGAGCCCCTGGCTCCCCATCTGCAGGGGAGTCGCTTCTCAAGCAGTGAAGCAGATCTGCAGGTGTCTATCTTTCTCTCCCCCTCTGTCTTCCCCTCCTCTCTCCATTTCTCTCTGTCCTATCCAACAATGACAACATCAATAACAACAACAACTACAACAACAATAAAAAACAAGGGCAACAAAAGGGAAAATAAATAAATTTAAAAAATAAAATAAAAAATTTGTCTAAAGGACAAAAAGTTATCTTAAGAACAAATGAAAATCAACTTTCGTGGTAGTTATGAATATCAAATAGTGTTGAAAGATTCCTCTGAAAGATGTAGATAAAGAGTCACCCTGGAGGGAGAATATGTAGACTCAGAGTCCAAATTCCCAGAAATTATTTTAGAAGTAGAATAAAGGACTGAAAGGGAAGTCATGTAGGGAAATTGTGAGGATGTGGTTGAACTTGGCAGGGCTGGATCTGAGGGCCACGTCCATCCTATCAGTCTCTCTCTCTCTACTGAGAGGTCAAGTGAGGAGGGACACAACCCCCCAAAGTTTGCCTCGTCTTATCAGACTCCCTGTCTCACAAAGCACCCTGCAGTCCTGATACTATGGCCTGCTCCCTTATTATCTACATAATCATTGTTTTGCCTGAAAGATCCCCACCCATTCCATTCCTTTGATCTATCTTCTTTCTACCCTCAAGACCCTCCCTGCCTGCAGGGTATTATTTATCCTACCAGTTAAAACCCTCGCAACAGTTGCTAAGGCAGTTCCTATCTTTCCCAGTCCCCTTTTGCCTTTTTCCACCCCTTTCCAAACTATGTTAAGCCATTTCCGTTTCTGACTTGCCACTTCCGGGTCCGACTTTTTAAAAGCCTTGGCTCTCTGATCAATAAATAATTGAATTGCCTCGCCACCACCAGCTCTGTTCCTGGGTAATCTCTCTTGCGTCGCTCAGTGAGTAGCAGCCCAGGCTGGCTCCAGCTGCGATCTCTCCAACCCAGAGAGTATCTGCCCAAGAAGAGGCACTCCCACGCTAGCCTGGCGAGTCAGATGTCTAGAGCTCAAAATTCCCTCAAGAAATATGACAGCTCATCTTCTCAGGAGTTTAGGAAAGATACCCAGCCGTTTCAGTCTCACTGGGGTGGAATGGAAGAGTCAGGGAAGAGTCTGCTTCCCCTTCTCTATATTTTCTTCTGTCTTCTGGGCAATCAGAAGAGAGGAAAGGGACTGGTAATTATTTAAGTATGCCTAAAACCTCTGTTTCTGTTTTCTGATTCTTTGGGCAAAATATGTTATTGGAAATCTTTGTTAGGATTTTTGAAAGTCAACAGAATCATAAATGAATAAAACACCATCCCTACCCTTAAGAAGTTTTAATCTAGAGAGGATGATGATAAGATATATACACAGTATTTATAGCACCAGGAATACTAGTACAAACTATGTGTTGTGAACACAGGAGGAAGATATTAACTCTGCAGGAGAAGAGCAGCAAGAGCCTCCTGGAAGCCATGGAATACATATGGATCTTTGGGGGTGGTGGTGGTGGTGGTACAGCAATGACTGTGACTGCCACATGCACCAAAACCAAATTCCAGGTGGAACTGCATTTATTTATTTCATAGGTGTTTATTCATTGCCTGGAAGGATGCAGGCACTATGCTGGGCACTAGGATAAGAAGCAAAGAGGTGACCTATCTATACTATGCTTAGGAATATTGAGTCGATAGATCACTGCAATTTTTGTACAAATGCACAGTGTGTGTGTATGTGTGCATGTGTGTTATGTGGCACACTGCTTGGAGTGCTGAAAGGGACTGTAACCATACTATGGAGGGTCTAGAATGTCATAACTCATTTAGGGAGAGGGCATTTGTCCAACCTCAAAATCCTGGTTCTGCTTCTACCTTTGAGATACGGGGAAAGTTACCTAATCTTTTTTATGCCCCAAATGGGTTTAGAACACATATTATGAACAGCTGTGTTTAGTCATAGTATGTGTCAATCACCTATTATAAATTATGGTTTCAAGTCGACACTCACTAAGCAGTAGGCATTACAAGCACTGAGGACTCTAATGAACCATCATCAGCCTGGGGAGATGAGAAGTGGCTGAATGGAGATGGCTTTTCAAGGGTTTGTTATGAAGGCCATGACTGATAGACAGGCAAGGTGTCATAAACTTTGAGATTTTCCCAGAGGTTTACTGCATAAACTCCAGCCTTCCAATTTAGCCATTTCCACTGTCATTTCCCATGAGACATACTCAGGATTACTCCATTGCTTGCCAGTACAGCTGTTTCTATTTCAGTGTTCATCTCTTAGGTCATTTATTTTTTCCCCCTCAAGAATGGGAGCTACTCACTAATGGGAGCCCTAATCCAACTTTCTAGCCCTTTTCTCTACTCTGACATTTTGCAGACAATATATCCAACTTCATTCTAGCTATCAAATTCAAGCAAAACTACCATAATTATGTGCCCCCAGGAACATGATTAAGATGGACTTTCTAGCTTTCCTCTACCCTAAGGTCCCTAATCTCATCTGCTCTATTCCTATTTTTTGGTTCCTGTTCATCAACCATTTTGTCTTACTTTTTGTCCTGCCACCTTTCAGACACCAAGTTCCAGATGCTGTAATGATTCCATTCTGACTTCCCTAGGCAGATGACCCCACCAGTGTGTCCTGGAACCTTGCCTCTCCAGAGCTTTGGACCACTGGGGAAGGATAGCAACAGGCTGGAAGTATGGATTAACCTGTCAACACCCATGTCCAGTGGAAAAGCTATTACAGAAGCTAGAATTCCTTCCTTCTGCTTCCCCAAAACAACCTTGATCCATACTCCCTGCGGGGGAGAAGTGATAGGAGGATAAGAGGGCTCCGAACTCCAGCTCCATCAGCACCCAGAAAGAGAGAGGAGGAAAAGGAGAGGGATATATGGAAGTAGTAATGTTGTCACAAGTGGCTTGGAGGAAGAAAGAATTGGATCAGGAAGAAAAGGGGGAATTTATGTATAAATGTAGACAGATAGTATAGTTGTAGAGATGATGGTTGACCCATGTCTACAACATTAGGGGAAGTGTGGTGGTTTCCAGTGGGACGACTGATGATTCAAAACTCTGGTGGTAGGAATGGAGTGGATTTATATCCCTGTTGACATGTAATTTTGTAAATCAATACTAAATCACTAATAAAATAAAAATAAAATAATAAAAAAGAAATAAATAAGTAAATAAAAACTTCCTTGAGGAACAAAAGACACAGGGCAAAATCTTTACTAAGGGGTGGGTCTGGGAGAGAATGCTGGAAGACATTTGTAGCATTCCAAAAACAGAAGTACTTCTAACAGCATGTGGTTATTTAGGTTGAAGGGAACTTTAAATGATGAAGTACTCGAGGTATGAGGTAGAGTTTAAAGGGAATCACGTGGAGGTCTACATAAAAAGGAAAGCTACAAGATGAACTACACTCTCATAATGCCACTTGGTGAGGTCATTGTTGAAGAAATAGTGTGGTGACAAGGACTTGTGCTCTAGAATTTGACAAATTCAGATTTATGATGTCCACTGATATTCACTGATTACATGAATTGGCCAAATCATTTTATTCAATATGATGCAGAAGAAATTGAGGACGTTGTGTCTGTGATATTGCAGAGTGGTCTACTTGACCATTTTAAAAAATTTTATTAATACTAGAAAGAGAGAAGGAGAGACCATAAAGCACTTCTACACCATCCATAAAATTCTATCTCTCACATGCCAACAAGGTTATTGTTGGGGCTTGGTGCTTACACAGTGACTCCACCACTCCCATTGGCCATTTTTTCTTCCTTCCTTCCTTCCTTCCTTCCTTCCTTCCTTCCTCCCTCCCTCCCTCCCTCCTCCCTCCCTTCCTTCCTTCCTTCCTTCCTTCCTTCCTTCCTTCCTTCCTTCCCTCCCTCCTTCCCTTCCTTCCTTCCTCCCTCCCTCCCTCCCTCCCTTCCTCCCTTCCTTCCTTCCTTCCTTCCTTCCTTCCTTCCTTCCTTCCTTCCCTTCCTCCCTCCCTTCCTTCCTTCCTTCCTTCCTTCCTTCCTTCCTTCCTTCCTTCCTCCCTTCCCTCCTTCCCCCTCCCTCCCTCACGCCCTCCCTCACGCCCTCCCTCACGCCCTTTCTACATTCTCTCATTTTTATTTGTCAGGACAAAGAGAAATTGGGAGGGGAGAAGGAGATAGAGAGGTGGAGAGAAAGGGACACACAACTGTAGCACTTCATCACCACTTATGAACTTTCCTCCTGCTGGTGGGGACCAGGAGCTTGAACATGTGTGCCTGGCACCCATCCATGAAGTTTTTGGTGCTGTTCATGTGGTAATCCCACGTGGTGCCAGGTATCAAACACAGGATTTCATGCACAGCATGAGGGGTGTTAGGATGGGGAAGGCAGGGTGAGTTTGATAATCTGGACCCAGCTACAGTTATCAAGCCTAATAGAGAAAAAGGCAACAGGAGAAGCTATCATCTGTTCAATTTTGCACTCGGTCTTTAGATGTAGTGTATAAGTGATACATTTTGAATGTTTATTTAACAATACCTGGACAAAAACGTAAAAATGTGTATAGTCCTATAGTCCTCAGACACATAAATAGTGAAAACAGGTTCTCTGGGAATGGGATATGCACATGCTATACTTTGAAATTCTATCTATAAAGACAAGAAATGATTGCTGCTTACTTTGCTTTCTTTTTCTTTTTCTTTTTCTCTTGCCTCAAGGGTTATCTCTGGGGCTTGGTGCTAGCACTACAAAGTCACTTCTCCGGGCGGTCATTTTCCCCATTTAATTGGATAGGACAAAGCGAAATTGAGAAGGGAGGGGAAGGTAGAAAGGGAGAGAGAAAAGAGAGACACCTGCAGACTTGCTTACTGCTTGTGGAGTGTCCTACCTGCAGGTGGGGAGCTGGGGGCTCAAACCCAGATCCTTGTACTTTGTACTATATACACTTAACCAGGTGTGCCACCACCTGCCCCCCTTTGCTTTGCTTTCTACTAACATTTTCCACCCTGGTTCAACCCTTCTGTAGGTACAGTAAAAAAAAAACCCAGAACAAAGAATTACAATATGTCTTTTAACTAAGTCTTTAGGGAAGCCAACTTACATCTGAGTGAGTTAACTGTGGGCTATTTTTTATATATCAATGTCTATATATGAAAAAGTTACAGAAAATTTCGGTTAATCTTTGGCTTAACTGTGAGTCAGTAGGCCCCAGTTTTAGAGCTTGTAGGTGTGTGTGTGTGTGTGTGTGTGTGTGTGTGTGTGCATGCGCACATACATATACGCTAGACAAAGATCATCAGGGGGGAGAGCAGCACATGTGGACTTGTCAAGAAGTATTTGGAATGCATGTGTAGGAAGTGGGTTTTCAGATTTTTGATGCAAAGGTTGTGCATATGGAGAAGCAACTGTGTTCGTGTGTGCATGTGCATGTGTGGGGTGCAGGCGGTGGGTAGAATGACATGAGCAGCCAGCCTCCTAGAGACTCAGCCAGCATTAAAAGATAGAAAGTGTTGTGGGAGGTGATTGTTTTCCTTTTAGATCAGTACATGGGCTTTGAGGAACCCTTGACTTTCTCCTCCTCCTTGCCTCGTTAAAAAAGGATTAGAGTCCAATTAAGCCATTTAATCCCAAGGTAGAGATTCATGTTTAAAAACAAGATTTACAGCTGTGTAAAAAAAAAATAACGTTGGTGCAAGTTGAGGTCTGTCCTTTCAAGTTGCCACCCGCATGGTTCCAAAGAGTGTTTGCAGCAGAGTACCCAACATGCAGTTCTTCTTAATTATTTTGCTTCATACCTCTAGTCCTTCATCTTTTAAAGTACCCTTCAGCCTAAATAGCCACATGCTGTTAGAAGTACTTGTGCTTTTGGATTGCCACAAATGTCTCTTGCTTATGTCACTTCAGCTACAAGCTCAGTGACCGGGGTTTAAAATTATAGCATCAAGAACTAATGCTTATTGGGTGTTTAGTGTGCCAGGCATTGTGCTGAGTGCTTCCCATACAGTATCTTATTAGATGCTCCATAGGAAGACACCAGGACTGGCTTCAGGTGGGACATGTGGGACATGTGGTAATCACACAGAACTCAGTGTTTAAAAGGGCCCTTCACCTGAGTTAATGTTCTGATGTTGCCATTTTGAAAAAGTCAATCATTTTTGAGCAAGGGATTTACTTTTTCTTTCTTCCAGAGCACTGCTCAGTTTTGGTTTATGGTGGCACAGGGATTGAACTTGGGACACTGGAGCTTTAGACATTAGAATCTGTTGGCATAACCATTATGCTGTCTGCCCCTGCCCCCCAACATATGTTTTCATTTTTTTCACTGGTCCCTGAAAAATATGTAGCCAATCCTGAAAACATCCAATCACTTATTATTATTATCTTTCTAACCATGTAGTGACTAGCATATCACCAGAGGAGGGGACAGTGAACTTCAACTTGTGATGCCAAAGCCGCCTCTCAGAAATGAGCACCATTTTCTTCTTGGAGGGAAGTCCTCTGAAGGACAGGAAGCACACATCACAACTCTTATTGTGAGAGAGCGAAGTGACTGTAGAATATGTTAAATTGTCTAACTCCCCCAAACTCAGGTTTCTCATCTGTAACGTGGTGATAATAATAAAACCTAACTCAGATGCTGCTTCTTTTATAAAATGAGATTATGTAAGAGCAGGACATAATCACCACCACTGTTGGTATGCTTCTAAATTCTGCTTCTAAAACCCCTTCTGTTTCATTGGTTTAATCCCCCCTGCTTAACACTGTATTCTATTTACATAACCACTGTTAACTAAACACTACTCTGCCTCCAGGGCATTGGTTTAATCCTCACTGTTTTGCATGCTTTTTCCTTCTCCCCACCCCTATCCTACATACAACTTCTTCGGACCTCACTCTTCCGCCTCAGGATATATAAGGACAGGACTGTGATTAGAGATAGCTTAGATTGCGCTACGTTCCACATGAATAAAGACTGAACTGCGTACCACTCAGCCATGAGTCCCTGGTTGTCTCTCTCTCCAGCCCACGAAGCTAGCCTGACACACCACCATCATGATTATTTGTCAGAACACTACTCAGCTCTGGTTTTTTTTTTTTTTTAATTATTTATTCCCTTTTGTTGCCCTTGTTGTTTTATTGTTGTAGTTACTGATGTAGTCATTGTTGGATAGGACAGAGAGAAATGGAGAGAGGAAGGCAAGACAGAGAGGGGGAGAGAAAGACAGACACCTGCAGACCTGCTTCACCGCCTGTGAAGGGACCTCCCCCTGCAAGTGGGGAGCCAAGGTCTCGAACCAGGATCCTTACGACGTTCCTTGTGCTTTGCGCCATGTGCGCTTAACCCGCTGCACTACTGCAGCAGTTTCTTCAGCTCTAGCTTTTGGTGGTGCTAGAAATTGAACCTGGGACTTTTTCATGAGTCTCAGTCATGAAAGTCTTTCTACACAGCCATTATGCTATCTCCCCTGCGTCATATAATAATAATAATAATATTATTATTATTTTAATTTTGTATTTATAAAAAAGGAAACATTGACTAAACCATAGGATAAGAGGGGTACAACTTCACATGATCCCCATCATCAGAACTCTGTATCCCATCCCCTCCCCTGATAGGTTTCCTATTCTTTAACCCTCTGGGAGTATGGACCCAGGGTCATTATGGGATGCAGAAGGTTACTCTAAAAGCCAGAAGAGAATTATTATTATTATTATCACTATTAATGCATCACAAGTACTTAGGAGGTACTGATCATGGTGTTCATCATTTGTCCCACTTCAGGGCACTTTTATCTTAGAGGCTTGGTTCCTACCTGCCCCAGACAGCTGGGAGATACTTCTGCTTTCTCCATGTGCTGGGTGGTCACAGAGGGATTGCTGGAGCTGATGAGCACTGGGGTGCTGATCTCCACCATGTGGCGCCCCGAGGGAGAATGAACCATCCTGTTAAGAGTGTTCAAGGCTGTTGTGATGGAGAACTGCCCGGACCCTTTCCTCCGGGACCCAAGGCCCCTTCGGAGTGTGGGCGTGTTGGTCTCTTTGCCTCTGGAGGATGAGGGCACCAGGGAGAGGCTTTTGGTGCTGTATGACTGGCGGCCTTTGTTCTTTTCCAGGAGGTGTCTTGCTGTGAGGTTTGGCTGAAAAGACAAAAGGGGCCCATGAAGTTAGTCATCCTGACCTAAGTCAATAGCAATCTCTCCCAGGCTTGTCTGAAGCCAGTTCGGAGGCCACCACCTCATTCTTCACTTTTTACTCAGCCCCTCCATCTTCTCTCAATATATACCAGTTTCTTGGTTATTATCAATGCATCTTCACAACTCTCTGGCAAAGTAGGTGGAAAGAAGTGGAAAAATAAGCCATGATAATCTTTCCCAATTGGGAGCAACTTCCTATACCCATTTCTCCCAGCCACAACTCAGCTCTTTCACCTGGTGGACTCCACTCCCTTTTTTTATTTTATTTATTTTTTATTTTTATTATTTTATTATTTTTTTATTTAATAAAGGATTAATTAACAAAACCATAGGGTGGGAGGGGTACAACTCCACACAATTCCTACCACCCAATCTCCATATCCCACCCCCTCCCCTGATAGCTTTCCCATTCTCTATCCCTCTGGGAGCATGGACCCAGGGTCATTGTGGGTTGCAGAAGGTAGAAGGTCTGGCTTCTGTAATTGCTTCCCCACCGAACATGGGCGTTGACTGGTCTGTCCATACTCCCAGTCTGCCTCTCTCTTTCCCTAGTAGGGTGGGTCTCTGGGGAAGCTGAGCTCCAGGACACATTTGTGGGGTCTTCAATTCAGGGAAGCCTGGCCAGCATCCTGATGACATCTGGAACCTGGTGACTGAAAAGAGAGTTAACATATGAAGCCAAACAAATTGTTGAGCAATCATGGACCCAAAGCTTGGAATAGTGGAGAGGAAGTGTTAGGGAGGTACTCACTGCAACTCTAGTGTACTTCTGCTTTCAGGTATATATTTTGCAGTAGTTTATAGATACGTGTAAACATATGCTCTCTCTCACAGAAACTGGTGTATATCTAGGTTTTGGGACTTTGTTAGAAAGTGAACCACCTGAGATGAAATTAGAGTATACTATGAAAGGAAAGGTCTCACCCGAGTAATGAAGCTGAAGGGTTGTCATTCCACATGTGAAGTCTCTGGACACAGTCTGAAGTGAAGCATGTTGAGGTGGCAATCGTTGTGTTGGTTAGGTTGTGATCGGCGGATGCAATATTATTTGATATGGATTGGGAGAGGCATACGGGAAAGTGGGCCCTATCCAAGGGTTCCAGGACTGGGGGAAGTAGAGGCTCTATAGTGGAGATGTGAGGTTCCTGCTGTTTTAGGGTTCAAAAAGACAATCGACAGTTAATGTTATCATCACATTATTTGGTAATTGGGTTAACTTTGAAAAGTCCTTTTGTTAGGGTTTGCTGTACAGTACCCAGTATCTTGTATATAGCTGTGCTATTGGAAGCTTCTGATCTACTTGGTCTAGGCTTTTGAGAGAGTCCGCATATCAAATACACAGCCTATATATTAAAAAGATTCAGTTTGTGTTTTGAAAAACTTTGAGACATACAATTGATTTTCCCCCTCTCAAATTAATTAACTAGTGATTTATATGACTACATTTTGCTAGGAGTGTACATAAGCACCATTCCCACCACCAAAAGACTGTGACCCATCCCTCCCACCCACTCCCACCCCCCACTGGCCCAGGAAGCTGCATGTCTACCCCTCACCACAGGGTTTTTACTTTGGTGCCCTACTTACAATTTGGTCAGGTCCTGCTTTTAGTTTCCCTTTCAGATTTTCTTAGTCAACTTCTGTTGATGAGTGGGATCATCCCATACTCATCTTTATCTTTCTGACTTAGTTCACTTAACATAATTCCTTCTAGCTCTGTCCGCTCCCTTTAAGTCACCCCCACCCCCCAGCTGTTTGCTTGCCCTGTTCAGTGACCCCTGCAGTCTACATGCTGTTTCATCATGACGTGTTTCCTTCTCCCCACCCCCTGAACTGTTAACTACCAGAGGGATCTTCTACATATTACTCTGTTGGACACCTTGTGAATGTTCAGGGAATGCTTGTGGAATAGTAGTGGATGAGAAAGCTCAAGTTCACACATCTAATAAGTGTTTGAGCTAGTAAGCAAATCTATTCCAGATCTTCTTCTTCCTCCTTCTCCTCCTCCTCCTCCTCTTCTTCTCCTTCTTCTTCTCCTTCTCCTCCTCCTCCTTCTTCTTCTTTCTTCTCCTTCTCCCTTTCCCCTCCTTCTCCCTATTCTTCTCCTCCTTCTCCTTCTTCTCCCTTTCCTTCTTTTATGTCTTCCTCTTCCTCCTCTTCTCCTTCTACCTTTTCCGCTCCCCTTCTTCCTCCCCCCCCCTTCTCCTTTTCTCCTGCTTTGGTACTATGGACTCACATATTAATCTCCGGATTATGGTGGTACTAGGGATTGAACCTGGGACATCCCAGGCACTAAAGTCTTTTTACATAATCATTATGCTATTTCCCCAGCCCTCCCAGCCACTCTTTAATATGTTCTTTTTATTTTAGAGAAAGAGGGAGAGAGAAGGAGAGAGAGAGAGGCATTGTAACACTGCTCTGCCATTTGTGGAGCTTCTCCTACTGCTTTGGTACTCACATGTGGTGCTGGGGTTTGAATCAGAGATGTACACTCTTTTGGATAAATTAGTTATCTTTCCACCCAATCCTGAATCTTTTATAAAAAAATTTTTATTATCTGATAGAGGCAGCCAGAAATCAAGAAGAAGGGGGATATAGAGAGGGAAAGAGACAGAGAGATACCTGCAGTACTGCTTCATCACTTGGGAAGCTTTCCCCCTGCAGGTGGGGACCAGGGACTTGAACCTGGGTCCTTGCACACTGTAATGTGTGTGCTCAACCAGGTGCACCATCACCTGGCCCCCCCCCAACCCTGAATCTTTATGCCAAGACGATCTCTTGCTATTTCATTTAAGCACTTTCATTGCACTACTACTCTCATTAGTTCTATATCTCTTCATCAGTGGTGTGCTGGTAAATCAGAAAAAATACAGAAAAAATAAAAGCAAAAAGAAAGCAAGCTCTTTGAAGAAATCATGTTAAGTGAGATAAGTCAGAAGCAAAAGGTTGAATGTGGGATGATCTCACTCATAGGCAGAAGTTGAAAAACAAAATCAGAAGGGAAAACACTAAGCAGGACTTGGACTGGAGTTGGTGTGCTGCACCAAAGGAAAAGACTCTGGGGCGGGGGGAAGCGTTCAGGTCCTGTAACATGACGGCAGAGGAGGATCTAGTGGGGAATGTACTGTTATGTGGAAAAGTTATGCATGTACTAGTCTATTTCACTGGCAACTGCAAATCATTAATCCTAAATAAATAAATAAATAGTAGGCTCTGATTTTTAGAGTTTATCAATTTCTGTGGCATAAACACCTATCAATAAAGCTATTTTTATTGATAGCTAGGTGTCTAGTAAAATTTCCAAAAATACAACAATCAACTCTTGCAAACTAGTTCCAGCTAGTTCTGACATGACCTCTGAATTCCTGTCTGCCTTTCTCACTCTAACAGTAACTTATGGATTGGGTACCCCAAACCCTCTCAAACCCCTTCCCTTCCCTTCCCCCCCATTCTTCCCCAGTCCTTGACCTTACTACAACAGGCCACACCTAGTCCAAGTTTTATTTAGTGTTTTTGTGAAACCCAGAAGGGGCGACTTACAAATGCTAGCATGTAAGCAAAGGAGAAGTGTTCCGATGTGATGGTCCCAGTTCGGGGCGCCAGATGCCGGGCCAGGGACTCATGGCTGAGCTGGGAACGCAGTTCAATCTTTACTGAGCGGGAATGCAGTTCAATCTAGCTATTCTCTAATCACAAAGCTGTCCTATATATCTCCTGAAGTGGAAGTGTCAGGATAGGGGGTGGGGAGAAGGAAAAAGCACATGAACCAGTGGGGATTAAACCAATGAAAACAATGATTATGTAAATAGACCACAGTCAAGGAATGCAACAGAAGGGATCTTAGAAGCAGAATTTAGAAGCAGACCAACACTGATGTGACTGAGGGTGACTTGGGGAAGTGGTTACTTTACCCTGGGCACATCCAGGAAGTCCCACTGAGAAGGTAACATTTAACCTGAGACATTGATGACAAGATGGGGGTAAACACCTGCCAGGAAGAGGGACTGGGAAAGGTCCTGAGTGATGGCAGTCTCTTTGAGGAAAAGATAAGAAAGGAACAGAAAGTGGGTCCTATCCAATGGTTCTAGGACTGGGGTAAGTAGAGGCTCTATAGTGGAGATGTGAGGTTCCTGCTGTCTTAGGGTTCAAAAAGACAATTGATAGTTAATGTTATCATCACATTATTTGGTAATTGGGTTAACTTTGAAAAGTCCTTTTGTTAGGGTTTGCTGTACAGTACCCAGTATCTTGTATATAACTGTGCTATTGGTTGCTTCTGATCTACTTGGTCTAGGCTTTTGAGAGAGTCTGCATATCAATTACACAGCCTATATATTGAAAAGATTCAGTTTGTGTTTTGAAAAACTTCGAGACATACAATTAATTTTCCCCCTCTTGTATTAATTAACTAGTGATTTATATGACTACATTTTACTAGGAGTGTACATAAATACCATTCCCACCACCAAAAGACTGTGACCCATCCCTCCCACCCACTCCCACCCCCCACTGGCCCAGGAAGCTGCATGTCTACCCCTCACCACAGGGTTTTTACTTTGGTGCCCTACTTACAATTTGGTCAGGTCCTGCTTTTAGTTTCCCTTTCAGATTTTCTTAGTCAACTTCTGTTGATGAGTGGGATCATCCCATACTCATCTTTATCTTTCTGACTTAGTTCACTTAACATAATTCCTTCTAGCTCTGTCCAAGATGGGTCAGAGAAGGTGGGTTCATTGTTCTTGATAGCTGCATAGTATTCCATTGTGTATATATACCACAGCTTTCTCAGCCACTCATCTGTTGTTGGGCACCTGGGTTGCTTCCAGGTTTTAGCTATTATGAATTGTGCTGCTATGAACATAGGAGTACACACCTCTTTTTGGTTGTGTGTTATGGAGTCCTTGGGGAATATTGCATCTGTTGATCACAACCTAAACAACACAATGATTGCCACCTCAACATGCTTCACTTCAGACTGTGTCCAGAGACTTCACGTGTGGAATGACAACCCTTCAGCTTCATTACTTGGGTGAGACCTTTCCTTTCATAGTATACTCTAATTCCATCTCAGGTGGTTCACTTTCTAACAAAGTCCCAAAACCTAGATATACACCAGTTTCTGTGAGAGAGAGCATATGTTTACACGTATCCGTAACTACTGCAAAATATATGCCTGAAAGCAGAAGTACACTAGAGTTTGCAGTGAGTACCTCCCTAACACTTCCTCTCCACTATTCCAAGCTTTGGGTTCATGATTGCTCAACAATTTGTTTGGCTTCATATGTTAACTCTCTTTTCAGTCACCAGGTTCCAGATGTCATCAGGATGCTGGCCAGGCTTCCCTGGACTGAAGACCCCACCAATGTGTCCTGGAGCTCAGCTTCCCCAGGGACCCACACTACTAGGGAAAGAGAGAGGCAGACTGGGAGCATGGACCGACCAGTCAACACCCATGTTCAGCAGGGAAGCAATTACAGAAGCCAGACCTTCTACCTTCTGCAATCCACAATGACCCTGGGTCCATGCTCCCAGAGAGATAGAGAATGGGAAAGCTATCAGGGGAGGGGGTGGGATATGGAGATTGGGTGGTGGGAATTGTGTGGAATTGTACCCCCTCCTACCCTATGGTTTTGTTAATTAATACTTTCTTAAATTAAAAAAAAAAAGAAAAAAAGAAAGGAGCAGAAAGTTGGTGTATTGCATCAAAGTGAAAGACTCTGGGGTGTGTGTGTGCAGGAGGGAAGAATACAGGCTCTGGAAAAGGATGACAGAGAACCTAGTGGGGGTTGGATTGTTATGTGGAAAATGGAGAAATGTTATGCATGTACAAACTATTGTATTCACTGTCAAATGTAAAACATTAATTCCCCCAATAAAAGAAAAAAAAGAAGTTAATGTAATATTGCACATCAATTAAACCTCAATAAAACTTAAAAAATAAAAAAAGAAAAAAGAAAAAAGAATCAGGGAGGTGGCTCAGCAGTAGAGCACATGCTTCACATACATGAGGTTCTGGAATGACATTAAAAAAAAGACAAAAAATAGTGGAACATCATAAATAGCAAAATGGCTCCCTGATATCTCTCTTTCACAATAAAAGTTAAAAAAAATCCAGAAAGACTCCTGGGAAAGAGTGAGTGAGTAATAAAGAGGAGACCATGAAAACTGGACAGGGCTCACCCTCAAAGACCTGGGAGGTTTCAGTCTTAGGCAAGTGTAATAGGAAAACTTTGGCAGGATTTAGGCAGAGAAGTGACATGATTTATGTTTTTTTTTATTAAGAAAATTTAAAAATATTTTTAATGAGATATATAAAGATACACACAGAGAGATCAGAGCACTACTCATCTCTGTTTATGGTTGTGCTAGGGATTGAACCTGGGAGCTCGGATCCTCAGGTATGAAAACTGTTTGCATAACCATTATGCTGTCTCCCCAGCCCTATGTTTTTAATTTTTTTTTCTTTTGCTTCCAGGGTTATTGCTGAGGCTCGGTGCCTGCATCACAAATCCACTGCTCCTGGCAGCCATCTTTTTCCATTGTTGTTGCTGCTATTGTTGTTGTTGGATAGGACAGACAGAAATTGAGAGAGGAGGGGAAGACAGAGAGAGGGAGAGAAAGATAGACACCTGCAGACCTGCTTCACCACTTGTGAAGCAGCCCTGTTGCAGGTGGGGAGCCAGGGCTTCAAACTGGGATCTTTGTATTGGGCCTTATGCTTTGCACAATGTGCACTTAATCCAGTGTGCTACCAGCTGGCCCCCTCCATGTTAGTAATTTATTTTTTAAGCTCATGCTACAGTTTTTCAATTTATTGAAACATATAATTGTACTTATTAGCAGTGACCCAGAAGTCCCCATTCTAGGTAATTACCCAAGAGAACGTTGGCTCATTCAAAAATAAGCATGCAAGTATTTATAGCAGCTTTTATCATAGTTGCCAACAACTGTAAACAACTACAGAGCCTTTCAATTGGTGAATCGATAAGCACTTTGGCATATCCTTACAATGGAATATGACTCAGCAGGAAGGAGAGTGAGCTACTGATTCATGCAGCATTGTGGATGAGTGTCAACTACATTATGCTCTAAGTGAAAGAGGTTAGACCCAAAAGGCTACTCCATTTTCTCTGACTGCATTTCTGCAACATTCTGGAAAGAGAAACCTTGATAAGTAGGGACAGACCAGTAGCTGTTAGGGGTTGGGAGTCAAGGGAAGGAGTTGAATACAATGGGAATTGCAGGCTGATATATTGTTTGGGGGGAGTGGGAGGTATTCATTTTGTTTGTTTGTTTGTTTTGCCACTAGGGTTATCTCTGGGCTTTGGAGCCTGAACAACCATTCCACTGTCCCCATTAGTCATTTCTCAACACCCTCTCCCACCTTTTCTTTCTTTTACTTGATAGGACAGAGATAAATTGTGAGAGAAAGGGGAGATAGCGAGAGACAGAGAAAGTAAGACACCTTTAGCACTGTTGCGCTCATGAAGCTTTTGTCCTACAGGTGGGGACTGGTGGCTTGAACCTAGGTCCTTGTGCATGGTAATGTGTGCCCTTAGCTGGGTGCACTACTACTTGGTTCCAGTAGGAGCTATTCTATTGATCTATCTGGGTTATGGTATGGTTATATTCATGAAGATGTATAGAACTGAATACCCAAAACTGTCATTTTTACTATACTTACACAAAAATAAAAACAAAATGCCCATCCTGGTGTCATTCAAGGTACCAGAGTAGAAGTCAGAAGGACAATTTTGAAGTTATTGAAATTTTGTTAAGGCAACTCTGATGAGAGCCTGGACTAGGAACACTTCTCACATTACTCAGAGCACCTCTCCCTGTCTCCATCCACCCTGTAAGAGGGCAATATAAACTTTTTGATTTGAAAGAGTGAAATTCTCCATATTCATTTACATCTACAGTGAAAAGAGTTAATTAATTTTTTTCCACTTCCATCTGATTGTTCTATCTACATGTCAGCAACACCATCAACTTTTCCATCAGCAACACTGACAAAGGGTCCTAGTTTGACTCTTGTTCTGTCCTGTCTTCTGCCAACGTGACAAATGACTCCACTGGAAAAAGAAGTATTGAAGGTCACTTAAATTTGCACCCACTCATTTGAAACAAAATCCTTGAGTTTCACTGGATTGAGCAAGATTCATATAACCCAGGCGGGCCCCATGGAGAAGTCCTGACAAGAATGGGTGTAACCTCATAGTTTGCTTTGCTACCTTTTTATTCAGGTGCAATTCAATAAATCAAATGATACATTAACAAGAAAAATCCTGTTTATGCCAAAAAAGTCACTCTTATAAGAAAGCTGGCTTTCTTTTTCTACATGCTTTGCATGGCACTGATAATTCAAAGCTTACTTAAAGAGTTCTCAACAAATGCTAACCTGAATGAAATGAGTAGAGTCAAAATTTAAGTACTGCTTTAAAAATTTAGATTTCAATTTAGATTTCAAGTAATTTTTTGAAAGCTAGGTTCCCAGATTAGAGCAACCACTTTATTATCTTTCCCCCTCCTAGTAATTAGGAGAACAACGGAAGCAATGACTAGTTTGATAATTTTGAGGGTTCTTGTAATCACTAATTTTAGAGGTGAAGTGATGAGGAGAATATCCAAATGAATAATATTAAATGTAAAAGTTTTTGAAAAAAAGAATATCAGAATAGGCAATAAAATTACTAGAGCATTTTCTACCTCAGAGCTATAAAGAAGCTTTTAAAAAATGATTTATTTTCTTATATGGGAGAGAGAGACAGAGACAGAGAGATAGAGAGATTGAGAGACTGACTGACTGACCAGAGGGCTGCTCTGGTATATATGGTGGTGGGGAATGATCCCAGGTCTTCATGTATGCAAGTCCAGTGCTATAATACTGAGAAACTTTCCTGGTTGTATGCAGAAGTCTCTTGCAATAACGCAGGGGTGGTATGCAGGCTCTAAGCAAGTTCTAATATGCAAAAATATAAGCACCTCCTATGTGTCTGATTAAAGTTAGTTGTAAATGTTTTTGGAGACCTAACCATGTCTCTCAAATGTCATGATTGTTCCTCTTCAGTAAACCTTGCTCGACTCAATAGATGATTCTACCACTGACATACAAATCAGTAAGTAGGGCACGGTCCTTAGCCTCTCCCCATCTCCACCTGTGCCAGCTTTCAAGTACTACAGATCAATTGTCTAGAAGTCTCTTATTCTGTCTGGTTGTTTCCAATCTCTGCCCAAGACAGTCCATTTCTAGTTGAACCATACAGTAACTTCTTCACTGGTCTTTCTGCTTTTCTCTCCTTCCACCTCCAACTATTCTTCTTACAGCTGTCAGATAAATGGTTTGGAAATCCAAATATGATGGTATCTCTGCTGCACTAGAATCTTTCAATGACTTCTACAGACTTCTGGGTCAATTTCAGATGTTCTTAATATATGGTAGAGATAAGATTCATCAAATAGTCCATGTCCTTTTCAATTAAATACAGGTGCATAATGTGCATGAGTGTCAAATGATACCTCTGAAATTTATAATTTTTCAAGACTTAATTAAACACCTATTTTTAAAAAGGAGAAAAAACTTATCATGATCTTAGAAATAAAAGACAGGTGGGACTGTGTGACTAGTCCATACCATTAGACAATGAGTGACAAATGTTTAAGGTTTTTTTTCACTGTCTTACCCTTCCTCTGCTGTTAACACATGAAGTCCATATGTTCCAGATTATAGGGCTACATTACTCTTGCTTCCTGAATGACTGACTGCATCAGCAGAGTATCTTGCCATTCTCTTCCAAATATTTAATGTGGTTGAGAAATAACTTTTACTTTGGTAAGCCACTGAGTCGTTAAGTCTGTTTTTTATCATAGCATAGAGAACACAGTACTTCTTGACACAGAATCATTCACAAAATCATCCATGATCTGCCTCCCTCTTTAATTTTTTTTTTGCCACTTTCATACTCTCTAAGCTCCAACTCTAGTATTCCTTGACACACTCCACTTCCTCATTCTTCAAGACTTTTGCACACTATCTTCATTCCCTAAAATATACTACTCTCTGTGTTACTCTAGTTAACTTCAAATAATTCATGAGATCTTGATTTAAGATCTTTGACACCTCCATGCTTAGGTAAGTTGTACATCACATTCCCTTCATCCCCAAACGTGCCTCTGCTTCACTCTTTACATCACTTGTCACAATTGATTAATGTCTGCCTTTACAGTTCTTGAGAGTAGGGGCCTATATCTCTTTTGTGTCTTTATTTTATTGATAGTCTTACATGGACTTTCAGAATTGTAATGACTGAAAGGAGATGTGCATTTTTAACACCTTTGATATGAACTGGATTTTGGATATGAATATAAAAAATTGTACCACTTTACATTCTGATCAGCAGAATGAAAAGGCCCATTTCCCCATACTCTTGCCAGAACTGGGTTATTATTGTCTTATATCTTTTCTTGAGAGGCTTTCATTAGTTCTGAACTATGCTTCATAATAAAAAGAAGTTACTCTGAGTCATCACTGCAGCAAATGTGCATTTATTTTTTATTTTTATTTTATTCATTTATTGGATAGAGACAGAGAGAAACTGAAACAGAAGGGGGAGATAGAAAGGGAGAGAGATACCTGCAGCCACTGCTTCACCATTTGTGAAGCTTCCCCCATAGGTGGGGGGCTTGGGGGCTTGAACCTGAGTCCTTGCACACTGCAAAATGTATACTGAACCAAATGCATTACCACCTAGCCCCTGGCACATGTACATTTCTGAGAACACTTGAATAAAATGTAGACTTGACACGTACCTCTACAAACAAGATCGGGAAGATGCCTATTTTATCTCCCAACTTGCCTTCTGCCCAGTTCTCATCTACTCGGCTGATCACAGTGATGATATCATCCTGAAATAAAGTGTTATGGTTAGTAATCTTAGCTTTCAAGTGGTCAAAACTCTTACAGGGGATTAGGCTACTCTCAGATGGTGTAAGGGAAGAAAAATGTAACTCTTACACCATTACTTAATCTTCCTGCTATTCCTTTTTGACTAGGGAGATTCTCAGTGGTAGTGCACCAGGCTTACATGCCTGAGGTCCCAGAGGTTCCAGGTTTGATCCTCAGCATCACCATATGCCAGAGCTGAGCATTAAAATAAACAAACAAATAAATCTTTGAAGATGATAAAATGACTTTTTTTCTATTACAGGCTGTATTTGGATTACCAAAACCATAAGAAGAGTAAAAATAAACTTGGAGGACTGATGGAATTGAATAAGGAAACTTGGAAATTCTTCAAATTTTCAATCTCCAACAGGATCCAGAAGTTTCACTTAATTGTAAGTCACAGGGAGACATACATTTAGCTCAGCAAAAGATAAATGGATTTCATTCTAATTTTGAAGACTTTTCAGAACCTATTCAATTTCAAATGTATCAAACTTAAGCAAAGTGGCATTTTATTCAAAAATTTATTACAAAACATTATAAGTAGATATGTAGAGACATTTGAAAATACAGCTAAGTGAAACAAAGGTAAAGAATTTCCTATATTTACTATAGATACAATCACTGTTGACTTCTTGGTTATTAGTACTCCACCATCCCCACAGATATTTTTCTATGGAGATGATACATACATATGTATATATAGACATACTGGTTAAGAAAAACTCTGATGGCTGACAAGATAGCTCATCTGGATGGGACACTTTCTTTGTCATGGGAATGACCCAGACTTGACCCTGGCCCTCACTGCATTGAAGGAAAATTCAGTGCTATGGTTTCTTTGTCTTTGTCTCTCTGTCTTTCTATCTGAAAAAGCCAGCCTGAAGCAGTGGGCCCCAGTGATAAAATAAGAAAGGAAGAAAGAAAGAGAGAAATAATTGAATAAAGAAAGAAGGAAAGGCAGAGAAAGAGCGAGAAAGATTTCCCCAAACCATAAACATGTCTACAATAAAGCACATAAATTGTCACTGTTAAGCCAGATGAATTTTAACATTGAATACGCAAAACTCTCATCGAGAAGACATAAAGAACATTCTCAGCATCTGGAAAGCTCCTTTATACCCTTTCCTAGCACAAAGCAAGAAGAGGTGACCACTATTCTAGGACTTATGGTCATTTTGCCTATTTGTGTACCTCACAGAAATGTATTAATACCAAAAGCTGATTTTTGAGACAGTATATATCAAGAACATTTCTAGACTCTGCATCAACCTAAACATGAATATTCATTACCTGACCTCTCTGACAGTCCAATTCATGCCCTTTAGTATTGCAGATAAGTCCAAATCTAAATTCATTACTGCATAGGACTTTTTATAAGCTTTCTAGTCTTCATACCATATTCAATTATGCACTTTTAGGTTATAGTTTCTCTAATGTCTGTCCTCCCCATTAGACTGCAAGCTCCTTGTGCACAGGACCTGTCTCTTCCTGCTATTGCTTTTTTTAAAAAAGAACTTTATTTATTAATTTTCTCTTTTGTTGCCCTTGTTTTCATTGTTGTTGTCATTATTGTTGTTGTTATTGATGTCGTCGTTGTTAAGATAGGACAGAGAGAAATGGAGAGAGGAGGGGAAGACAGAGAGGGGGAGAGAAAAACAGACACCTGCAGACCTGCTTCACTGCCTGTGAAGCGACTCCCCTGCAGGTGGGGAGCTGGGGGCTCGAACCAGCGTCCTTACGCCAGACCTTGCGCTTTACGCCACGTGCACTTAACCTGTTGTGCTACCACCCAACTCCCCTGCTATTGCTTTTTGACTAGGGAGACTTTCAGTGTTAGCACTAGCACTAGACTGGTTGTATTAAATTCTGTGTCTCAAAAAAAAAATTCTGTTTCTCCAGCACCTAATTTAGTGGTTCTGCTTTAGTAGTGACCCAGTAAGTATTTAATGAATACATGCATGGATATATGACTGTGTGTGCAAGCTATAAATTTTCTGAGACAAAAAACACTAGAAAAAGAGTAGCCTTGACTAGGAGTATGGATCGACCAATCAACGCCCATGTTCAGCGGGGAAGCAATTACAGAAGTCAGACCTTCCACCTTCTGCATCCCACAATGACCTTCGGTCCATACTCCCAGAGGGATAAAGAATAGGAAAGCTATCAGGGGAGGGGGTGGGATACGGAGATCTGGTGGTGGGAATTGTGTGGAGTTGTACCTCTCTTATCCTATGGTTTTGAAAATGTCTCCTTTTTTTTTTAAATAAAAAAGAACTATACTCCTGTGATGTTATAATAATCTTATACACCAATATTAAGTCACCAATAAAAATAGGGAGAAAATTAGATGCAAAAAAAAAAAAGAGTAGCCTTGAGAAGATCTTGAGTTAAATTTGGACAAGTTGAATTTAGAAAGACCATAAGGTTTCTTATGGAGGTCTCAACTTTCCATAGCATTCTAAAATTGATCAACTACTTATTTTTTCCTTTTCTATCTTAATCACTTCAACTTTGGTCTACTCAAAGAATTTGAATGCTTAGAGAAGAATAAATAATACATGCAATTAAAGTAGTCTAGACTTTAGTACATACTTGCCAATGGTATAGAGTTACCCAATAAAAAGAGACAAAAAAATCCTTAGGGTAATTAATGTGCTTGGAAAATATATCTTGCAAGAAGATATTTATGAGTAAAGGTATAATTATGTTACTCTGTGGGTTTAGAGTGTTTTGGATGCAATATTATAACAAAACGAATGGTGTAACTGAGTAGAATTAGGTGATCACAACCTAGTCACCAAAAATACTCTTTGGGATACACAATGAAGAAGTTAAAGCTGTAGTTTTGCACAGCATGTTATCAAAGTATAATTGTGATTTTTAAAATCCACATGTCTGTTTTTTTTAATTTTCTGCTCGAGGAAAGCAAAGAATGTGATTTGTTGATGATGTATTTCTAGTGTCTACTAAGAAGAGGTACTCAACAGGGGACTGTAGAACAAATGGATGTATAAGTACCTATTTTTGTACTTGAAATAGACAAGACTGAAGGATTTCTAACAAACTACTATCAGTAGATTTTTCTACTGACTTCATGTATGTGGAGTTTGAATTATATGTTGTTGTCAGTAAGGTACATTTCCATTTTTCTAATAGGTGTCAGTTCATTTCAACCCCTACCAAACTATCTTCCTGTTCTACCATATGCATCTTAAACCTCAATCAACTCCCCTTTTTTTAAAAAAAAATTAATGATTGACAAGATTATGGGATAAGAGGGGCATAATTCCATACAATTCCCACTACCACAGGTCTGTATTGTGTCCCTTCCATTGGAGGCTTCTCTATTCTTTATCCCTCTGGGAGTATGGACCAAAGACATTTATGTGGTGCAGAAGGTAGGAGGTTTGGCTTCTGTAATTGCTTCCTTGTTGGACATGGATGTTGACAAGTTGATGCATACCCCCAGTCTATTTCTGTCTTTCTCTTGTAGAGTAGGACTCTGGTGAGGTAGGGTTCTAGGACTCACTGGTGAGGTTGTCTGCCCAGGAAAGTCAGGTTGGCATCATGGTAGCTTCTGTTACTTGGTGGCAAACCAACTCCTTTTAGTGCTCCTTTTCTTGACTTTTTTTTTCTTCTTCTTCTGCCTCCAGGGTTATTGTTGGGGGGCTGCATGTCTATAAATCCATGGCTCCTGGTGGCAATTTTCCTTTACCCCCCATTTTATTTGATAGGACAAAGAGGGGTTGGAGAGATAGAGAGGGAGAAAGAAAGACACCTGCAGATCTGCTTCAATGCTTGTGAACCATTCCCGTTGCAGGTGGGGAGTGGGGGCTCGAACCCGGGTCCTTGCGCCTAACCTGGTGCACCACTGCCCACAGTTTGAATTATAATCACCCATTACTGAGGTCAGCACATACATATCCATACGTACAAAGCACATGTATATCTGTACATACATAAATATTTTCCTCATTTAGCATCCTAATGAGTTTCTTGAACAATGCCACTTTAAGCAAAATGATGACTAGTGAAAGCAGATCCTGGAATTACAGTTAGATTCAACCTCAGTTGAATTTCCCTTCCCCACATCAATATTATAACAAAGTGATGTTAAATGATATTATTGGAGGTCCTACCAAATAATGATGCATAAACTATCTAAAATCAGCAAAAACAAGCAATTTTAGGTTCTTCCAATCTTTTCTTTTTTTTTTTTTTTTCTCCAGAGCATTGCTCAGCTCTGGCTTATGGTGGTACAGGGGATTGAATTTGGAACTTTGGAGCCTCAGGCTCCAAAAGTCTCTTTGCATAACCATTATGCTATCTACCCTCCGCCCTCTTCCAGTCTTTCTGTGGTCATTGGTGACTTCAGTGTTCACCCAAAAGCTCACCTTAAGGAATGTCAGACAGTCCTGATTCTCACCCTTGTCTTTGTCTCGGAGATCAAAGTTGTAGAGGGCCCGGCAGAGTGGGGGTGGCTGGGGCAGCTGCTTGATGACTTCCACAGAACTGACTGGGAAGATGCCACTGACTCCATTGATCTCCCCCTGGAACCAGTTCTCATCAAGCTGTCTCCGGAGGAGGATGACATCTCCCTTGTTAAACCTCAGGTCACCAGGATTCTGTCCTCGGTAGTTGCATAAAGCCTTTGCTCGAGGCACCTGCAGAAGCATGGATCAATGAAAGACACACTTAGCACAGAGGCTGGAGGAGCACAAGGCATCATATTAATAAGTAGTTACTGAGCATTTTGTAAATGCCAAGTGCTGTATGTGGATATTTTCACCTAAGGTGTATATATTACACCCATAATTTAGGGCAACTAAAACATTGACGTGGGATCTGGACAGAGGGTCCTAGATTCTAGAGCTCCTGTTTTATTTATTTTTTCAAAGCTTAGAATTTATAGATTTGTTATGAGAGAGAATGAAAGAGTGAGAGAGGAGGCCAGAGCACTGTTCAGCTCTAGCATAAGGCAATACCGGGGTTGAATTTGTGGTCTCTGGGGCTCAGATATGCAAGCTGGTGTTCTTTTAAAAAAATATTTATTTATTTATTTATTTCATTTTGTTGCCCTTGTTTTTTATTGTTGTAGTTATTATTGTTGTTGTCGTTGCTGGATATGACAGAGAGAAATGGAGAGAGGAGGTGAAGAGGTTGGGGGGGGAGATAGACACCTGCAGACCTGCTTCACCGAAGCGACTCCCTTATGTTGCCCTTGTTGTTTTATTGTTGTAGTTATTATTGTTGTTGTCGTTGTTGGATAGGACAGAGAGAAATGGAGAGAGGAAGGGAAGAGGTGGTGGTGGGGGGGAAGATAGACACCTGCAGACCTGCTTCACCTCTTGTGAAGCGACTCTCCTGCAGGTGGGGAGCAGGCGGCTGGAACCAGGATCCTTCCGCCTGTCCTTGCGCTTCGCGCCACCTGCGCTTAACCTGCTGCGCCAACGCCCAACTCCCTACAAGCTGGCGTTCCAAGCAGCTGAGCTATCTCCCAGATCCCAGAGCCTCTGTACTTGCCTGTCTCTTTCCCCCCTCCTCCTTCCTTTGTTGGAGTTTAACTTCTGAACTTTTTTTCTTTTCCAGATAAAGAGTGAGACAGAGAGGGAGAGAGAGAAAGAGAAAGGAGAGAGAGAAAGAGAAAGAAGGAGAGAGAGAAAGAGAAAGGAGAGAGAGAAAGAGAAAGGAGAGAGAGAAAGAGAAAGGAGAGAGAGAAAGAGAAAGGAGAGAGAGAAAGAGAAAGGAGAGAGAGAAAGAGAAAGAAGGAGAGAGAGAAGGAGAGAGAGAGAGAGAGCCCACAGCATTATTCCACTGCTGAGAGAGAGAGAGAGAGAGAGAGAGAGAGAAAGAGAGAGGCCACAGCATTATTCCACTGCTCACAAAGCTACCCCGTTTCTCTGTGCTGGCTGGGGAAGCTGATCTCTGGTCCCCACCATGACAAGATATGTACTACACCAAATGAGCCATATCCTGACTCCGAGTCCCTGTTCTTAATCTCTGTGTGAGGAACACAGTTTTGGATTTGACTCCACAGCTATGTGAACTTGAGTAAGTCATCAATTCTTCTTTAAAAAAAAATTTATTAGTGATTTAGTATCTATTTACAAAATTACATGTCAACAGGGATACAAATCCACAACATTCCCACCACCAGAGCTCTGAATTTTCAGTCGCCACACTGTAAGACACCACAGTTCCCCTAAGGTTGTAGACATCATCTCTACAACTATCTGTCTACATTTACATACAGTTGCCCCCCCTTTTCTTCCTTATCCAATACTTTATTCCCCTCCAAGTCACGCATGACAATATTACTACCTCCATATGTCCCTCTCCTTTCTCTTCTCTCTCTCCGGGTGAATCAGCATTTCTTTTGAGGACTTGGATTCTGATTTAGCATCTTTGCTCCACTTCTTTTTTCTTGTGACTCTGATTAAGTTATTTTATCGTTTTTTTCCTAACACTGTTAATTTATAAAATGGGGCAATAGAATATATGTTTCATTAGGGTAGTTGTGAGGAATGTATATATATATATATATATATATATATATATATATATATATATATATGATATTTACAGTATTCACAATGCATTTGACATACTGTTTGGTCAGGGTATGCTCAATAAAATGACAGCTCCTGTCATCATCTTCTTTAATGAAGGGCTAATGATATCAGTTCTATCTACCTCTGTGCTGATGAGAAGAAAATTGAGTTTGAACTCCCTGAAAATCAAAAGTGCTACAGGGAAATGATGTAGCAAAATTTATCCTTAGTCTTTTCTGAAAAGTATGAACCTCATGAGTGTTAGTATCATTAGGAACCACAACCACGACAAAGAAACAATTAGTCACAAGTCAATCATTGACGAAAAAAAGAAAAAAACCCTCAAACAGTTAAGGAATAATTATTTGTCAAATCTGTTGAGTGCTAAGTAATGGCTTCAGTCACGTGAATTTTTTTTCTTTTTCTTATGGAAGCTAATTTGCCCACACGGAGGTGACCTCACTCTGGTCTTGCTTGAAGTTAGTTGGGCAAAATGAGAGTTCTGAAAATTCTTTTTGAAGAGAAAATATCTTCAGTATCACTGGAGATTGTTCTCATTTAGTGCTTTCATCAGCAGTGAGGTGAAGTAGTCCACCCTCCAGGGAACAGCCTTGCTATTTATAGCCCCTATGAACTCAATTCTTTAAGGATCTTCTGAGTCTGCAATGTTCATTTGAAAAAGAATTTCAAGTAGTTCAGGGGTCGAGGCAAGACCATTTTGCTGAGGGGGTAGGAGAACAGTGCTTTTCTGGTACTCTGTGAAAACAGTAAGGAGAATTCAGATAGGGGAAAAGAAACACAGGAGAGACAGGCTGGCAGTATAGATTCACCTGCCAATGTCCATGTCCAGCAGAGAAGCAATTACAGAAGTCAGACCTTCCACCTACTGCACCCCATAATGACCCTGGTTTCATGCTCCGAGGGATAAAGAATAGGAAGACTTTCAAGGGAGGGATGGGATATGGAGCTCAAGGATAAAGCTCTTGGGAAGGTGAGCAAAGACGACATTTGTATCAGGAGATTTAGCAGTGTTGTGGATGTAAATGGAATTGGTTGAATAAATTATGATACATCCAATACAATGGGAGACTCTGCAGTCATTAAAATGAATGATGTTGATCTTTAATTAATGGCATCCAGAGTTACTCATAATAGATTGTTAAGTAGAATAGAAAAGGTTAAAAACAGCAGTGCAAATTAGACTTTCCTTAGGTATACATATATTTATTTTTACCAGGGGTAATTGCTGGATGTCCCTATGCCATTTAAGAGCAGTTATTTCTGAATCTCCCCATACTTGCAACCATTGTCCTATAGTGGAGGACTAGGACAAGTTGGGAGAGGGTGTAGTGTGCCAACACCTGTCATGGGGAGATTGTGAAACTGTGCACCTGTGACAACAGCAGTGTTGGAAGTCATCACTTCTCCCAATAAAGCAATTTCATAAAAAGAGAGTGGCTGTTTATAAGTGGTGAGATCTTCAAATATTAAATATGTTTCTCTAAGTGCTTAGCAATGCTTTCTATTTTTTCTACAATAACATAGAACAGAATAAGAAAAGAAAACAAATAAGGTGGGGGTATGAGATGTCGATGGTATAGTAGGAATCAAGGAAAGAAATAAGTCAAGCTGAGTAGAATCAGTAAACCATACAAATAGTTCCTTGGAGAAAATGCTCCCTACCTGTGAAATAAGCAGGTGTGGGGAGGATGAGATCAGGATTCTGGGGAAATGATCTGAATCTGCCAGACTTCTAGGGCTGGGAATAGCAGGAAACAGCTTTATTATTCCACATTCCTCCTCAAGTTTTCTTTGTAATATAAATATAAATGATTCTTCGAGGGGGTGGTACATGAGCACTTGGACCATTGGCTACCTCTTTCAGTCTCCTGACAGCTAAGATAAGTCTGCTCAGTGGAGTGCAAGCAACTTTCAGGATTCATTCTAAGAGAGACTGATTTTTTTCTTTTTTGTTCATTTTGTAACACAGAATTCAGACATGATCTATGGGGCTCTAGAAGCCAGCTTATGCAATGAAGGTGAGGGTCCCACCTAAAAGGAGAAAAGAAGAAGTCTGTGTTGCAGAGCTGCCAGACCAACCTTGGGTTACTTTATTTACAGACTTTTATCTGAAAGCTAAGTTCCATCTTACTTAATATACAGTAGTTGGTATTTTCTTAAAAGAGAGAGAGAGAGATAGAAAGAATGGGAAAAGAGGGAAGAAATGAAATGAAAGAAAATGAAGAAATAAAAATTGATCATTTTAAATAATAAAAGCACTATTTTTTTTTTACCAAGCTCTCCTGGCACCCATCTTTAATGACCCTTGTTTGAATTATATCATCTAACCAAATGGGACAATAGAGTTTGGTATAAGCTTTATAAATGGCGAAGGGCACAGGAGGTGGTACAGTGGATAAAATATTGCATTTACAAGCATGAGGCCCAAAGTTCCCCAGCGTGTCACATGCTAGAGCGATGCCCTATTTCTTCTCCTCCCTCAGTAATAAATTATAAATGTATTTTTAAGAAACCTCAGTATCATGCAAATGCCTTTTTCTTTTCAGTGCAAGTGCTCTGTATATTTTAATGACTGTCAAGCAAGTGTATTAAACTAAAACTGCATGAAATGCTTAAATATCTTCTAAGATTGATTTTCTCTGAAATACTGAGATAGCACTATTGCCTGACTATCTTCACCTTTTTTCTGTCTCATCTCAGTATAGGTAGGCATGGTGGCAGTGCACAATAAATTCTACTTAAGTTTTTTTATTATTAGCAATTTAACAGTTTCACAAAACTATAAGATGCCAGGGACATAATCTCTCTCTCTCTCTCTCTCTCTCTCTCTCTCTCTCTCACACACACACACACACACACACACATACACACACACCACACTGTAAGTTTCCATGCTCTCCACTAATGTCTTGTGTTCCCACTCCACAACCAATATAGTTCTCACAATCTGAGAGGCAGTTTGGTTATCTTTTTTTTTTTTTAAGTTCATATAAATTCTGTTTTTCCCACCAGGGCCACTGATGGGTCTTGGTGATTGCATGACTCCATATTTCTTAGTGGCCATATATGTTTTTTGATAGAAGGTGAGAGGAAGAGAAAGAAAGGGAGATAAACAGAGAGGAGGAGAGACACCTGCAGCACCATCCCATAGTTCGTGAAGCTCCTACCCTGAAGCCTTGAACCAGATCCTTGTATGTAACATGTGTACTCTACTGGGTGAGACACCACCCAGCCCATACATTATAATTTTAACATGAAGATTCTTTTCATCGTATTTGTTTTTACTCTAAACAACCTTGGTGTTCTTAGTTCCATATTAATACTTGCAGGAAATATTGGTTTCTATACTATAAAAAAAGGAAGGAGGTTTGGGGGCAGATGAGAGGATGGAACACTTGGGAGAAAGAAAATTTCTGGCAAGCTACAGAAACGTTCTTTCTATTATTGCCCATTTCACTATGCATGTTATCATCTTATTCATCTAATGTTAAAATCCTATGAAGTAGGTGACATCCCTGATTTTACTGATTAGAAAACTGAAGTGCTGTGACCCCAACAGGAGTTTAGGATTATTAGCATACGCATGATGGCAGCCTGAGGCTGGACACACAGAGAAGGGAAGGAAGGTATAAAAAGCATGGACTTGGAGCAGGTTGCTCTCTTTGGCTGCTGCTTCTTCTCCTGGTCAGAAGCATCTCCGTAGAGATGCTCCAGGTATCCTCCGTGGCTACTTCTCCTGGGAACTGAACATGTGTGACTCTGTTAGCCGGTAAACTTTTAGACCCCTCTACAGCATGAGCAACCTATACCTCAGCTGATAATTGTTTATCTTATGGGACTAAACTTTTGATAACTATACTCAGACTTTATTGGACCTAGCATGCTCCTAACCCCTGATGATAATTTCTTATTTTGCCTTTTATCTGTTTCACCCTAATAAAACCTTGTATTATTTAAACCCGTTCCCAGCTCCCCACTGTGAATCCGTTTAAACTAAATTACAACACAGAAGTTCTTCGATGCTCAATGTCACCACGCAAGGTGACATGGCCAGTGCATAGCAGATACAAGACTGATCTGGGCTGTTTGACCTCAAAGCCTGATACTTCCACCATACTCATTCTCTTCCTTCCAGCTGAAGTCATCTACTATGCTTTTCCATCATGAAACTCATTTGGCGCTCTGTTTTGTAATCAAAATCTGAATGGAGTGTGAATACAATTTCCTGGCTGCTGACTGTATTTGCATGAATTACTGAACCCCAGAACACTTACAGGGAAGTTAAGCATCAGAAGAGACTGAGCTGGTTGATTCTATCTGGTTCTCAAATGTTCTCTCGAGGAAAAATGACTTTAAGTTTCACATCAGCTATCAACTATTGCACTGTTGGTGATAGCTTTTATCACCCATAATTTCTTTCTGTCTCTGCAGGTGCTGGTGGTGGTGGTGGGGATGGGGACACAGTGGGCACAGAGGTCTCACAGTCAGGCTATCATCCACCTCTTTTACCTGCTGTTTTTCAGGAAGTCAAGTAATCCAACTTTAAATTTGAGCACACCTAAAAACATTTCCTTTTTCCTGAGATTTAAAGGATTCGAGACTTCTGTGTTTTGCTAAGTGAGATAAACCAAAAAGAGAAGGACAACTACTAAATGATGTCATTTACAGGTGGAATTTAAGAAACAAGGGCAGAAAGGGAAAAGACAAAGTTAAACTTGGGCTGGCTGTGGTATATTGCACCAAAGCAAAGGACTTTGGGGAAGGAAGGAGGTAGAGTAGCTATTGGGGTCCTGGTGCATAATGGTAGAAAATGACCCAAGTTGGAGGTGAGAGTATTTGTCAGACACCTATCACAGGGAGATGAGATTTGTACATGTGTCAATGGCTGGACTGTAAACCACTAATCCATTAATCCCCACCAATAAAATAATAAAAAAGACTTATATTATCCTCTTATTTATCTATTCCTTGTCCCCTCAACAGGATTTGAAAGCCATCAGGGTAATGTTTTAATGGAGGCTTAATAGTTTGGACATGGGAGACAAGGAGACAGGAGCAAGCAGCCATTAGATTAGAAGCAAAATTGTGTTGTAGCAACTATGTGTTCATAAGTTCACACCAAATATTACATGCTTGCTCTCTATGTTCTTTTGGGCATGTCATACACTCTGATAACATCACACACTTACACAGGGGTAGGTGTCCCAGACCAGTCTGAGGACACTTGGCAAAGGTCAGACATGGTGCTCCAAACAGGAACAATCAATATCTTCAGCAAGGTTTGATATATAGGTGCTAAGAAGAATCTTTCTACATTAGTATCATAACCCTTGCCATGGAACTACCACTTGTGCTATTTCCCAGCCAGCAGGCACACCTTCCTGAACAGAGCTGGAAAAGGCAGCAGAACTACAGGTAAGATGTAATAAATAGCTAATTTGATAGAGACTTTGCAGAAAAATTGGAATCACTAGATCCAGCTGTGTCTGAAGGACACTCAGTTAAATGAGGTCATATCCCCAGATTATGGTTCATCACTCAGAGTTACAGTCTCACACTTGAAACTAAACAAGTCTGAAACAAAACTCCAGCAATATAAAAAATAAGTAACAATGAAATGTTTAAGCAGAAAAAAAAAGCATAAATAAGCAGAAGGCGGGCCGTGGATGAGTAACAGTATAAGAAAAAAAGGAGTCCACATGGAACACAATCACAATAGTGACACAAGAAGGGAAAGAAACTGAGGGGGAGGACTTAGTTTGCTTCTATGGAAGGATCTCTTCAGAAAACTCCACTGACAGCCTCCTTCACATGCAAAGGGGATGGCCTAGTTCTTTCTATTTCTGGCATCAGGTGGGGCCAACATGATGAGCTGACTACTAACTACCCTGAGCTGGTCAGGAGATTGCTCATCACTGGGGAACTCAGTCAAGAAAAAAAAAAAAAAAGGTCTTGGAGGGGCCAGGTAGTGGCATATCCAGTAGAGCACTGATGTTGTAACATACAAAGACCTGGGTTCAAGTCCCTGGTCCCCACCTGCAGAGGAGAAGCTTCACAAGCAGTGGTGCAGTATTGCAGTGTTGCAAGTATTGCTATTTCTCCTTCTCTATCTCTCCCCTCCCCTCTAAATTTCCCTTTTTATTTCATAGGACAGGAAGAAATTGAGAGGGAAAGAGAGTAGGGAGGTAGAGAGGAAGAGAGATACCTATACCACTGTTTCACCACTAGTGAAGCTCCCCATTGTAGGTGGGGCCATAGGACTTGACCTTGTATTCTTGTGTGTTATAATGTGTACACTCAACCAGGTGCACCATTGCCCAGCCCCTGGAAGATTCTTATTATTTGTCCTCTATCTACATTCTGTTTTGGAGCCTTTGTCATGCATGTATCTCTCTCTTATTTCTTTCCCTCAGTCTTTTGTCTAAGATCTTCCTTCTTCTGAGCTTGGCAGAGAGCTGGGGCAATAGAGTTTTCCATTCTTCTTTATCTACCTCCACTTTGAGTCAGTAGACATGACATTCCTTCTTTACTCCCTTATTCAGTTATCAATACAGCCACCAGGTTACCCCAGGCTTCTTTCCCTTGGTTCTATCTTCCTTCTTCAGAAAGAATGCCTATAGGTTATTAGGTACCCTGCAGTAGGGAAAAGGTGAAGGGAGCAGTGGGGAGACAAAGAGTCACTCACAACTGACAGTCTTTCTTTAGGAGTCACCATGAAAGCACATTTTCATTGTTCCCTCCAAACATTTTTTTTCTGGGACAGCTTTGGGGTGATCTCATTTCCTTATCATGGGATTTAATGCTGAACATCTTCTTAAGCCATATCCCTGGTTCCTAATGCAAACTGATTCTTAATAAATAACTTGGTATTGCTTTTGAAGTTGGATTTGGTAGCAAGTCTCAGAGATGTTCCATGGGAGAGGACTGAATTCTCCAAGGAACCAAAGCATAACCTCCAAACTAAAGCACTGATATCTCCTCCTCTAAGAAGGTATGGGGCACCTGGGAGACAGGACTGGAGATGTGTGGGAGTTTAAAGGGCTTATTTCAGTCATCCTGGGTGGTCATTCTGCTTCCTTACATTTCCAGAGGAAACTTTTCCTTTAGGTGTGGCACCTGATGGATGTGTCTGTTTCCATATGGTTTGAGGAACTGAGCCAAATCCACCACACACACAGAGGGAGGAAAGATGAATCAAGTGACTTTCCCACCATCACCACCCCTTTCCTGGTTTCAGGGGGGACTTTAGCTACAAAGTGCACTAATTTTTCTTCCACACATTATTTCTCTCTTACATTCTCACAGAGAGATCTCTGCAGCTGAAGGAGAATGATCAGTGACATTATGGCATGGAAGACAGGAGAAAATGGCTACGAATAGAGCATTCTGGTCTGGTAATAGGTGGTACCTAAATAGGACATAGAGTTAATGCAATCCTTATCAAGGTTCCCCAAATTTTTTCAAGGAACTAGAATGAAAGCTACAAAAATGTATCTAGAACTGAAAAGTACCCGTAATTTCCAAAGCAATCCTGAGAAAAAAGAACAAGTTTCCTGAGCTCAAATTATATTACAGGGCTATTATAATTAAAAAAATCTGGTACTGGAGCAAAAATAGACAAACAGATCAGTGAAACAGAATTGAGAACCCAGAGATAAGCTCTCAAATCTATGGACAACTAATTTTTGACAAGGGGATCCAAAATTTATCCAAAACTAAGTGGATAAATGAGAATCTCTCCAACAAAATTGGTCCTGGGAAAATTAGGCTGAAATGTGTAAAAGAATGAAACTATATCATAACCTATCATCATGCACAAAAGTCAAGTGCAAATGGATCAAAGACTTGGATTTTAGATCATCAACCGTCAGTACATGAATGAAAACACTGATAGAAAAACCTATGATGTTTGCTTCAGAAACATCTTTGAAGAATCAAGTTCAATGGAAAGGAAAACAAAAATAAATAAATAAAACAATGGGATTATATCAAACAGAGAAGCTTTTACACAACTAAAAGAATTATCTCCAAAACAGGAGAGCAACCTGCCAAATGGGAGAAGATCTTTACATTCCATATATTTAACAAAGGGCTAATAACCAAATTATACAAAAAGCTCATAAAATTCAGCAAAACAAGCAAGCAAATAAAAACCCCAAAACCAAACAATCCCACTAGAAAATAGGGGGAGTACATGGATAGAATTTTTCTAAAGATGTTATCCAGATGGCCAAGAGACAAATGAAAAAATGCTCAAAGTCACTGAATGTTAGAGGAATATAAATAAAGACAATGATACCAGTTTATACCTGTGAGAATGTCACACATTAGAAAGGATAGGAGTGGGGGCCAGGGTTAAGCACACATGGCTCAAAATGCAAGGACTGGCTTATGGATCCCAGTTTGATCCCCTGGATCCCCTCCTGCAAGGGTTTCGCTTCACAGTGAAGCAGGCTTGCAGGTGTCTTGTCTTTCTCTCCCCCATCTCTGTCTTCCCTTCCTCTCTTGCTTTCTCTCTGTCCTATCTGGCAGCAATAACAGTAATAACAACAACACAGGCAACAAGGGCAGCAAAAATGGAAAAAAATGGCCTCCAGGAGCAACAGATTTGTAGTGCAGGCACCGAGGAGCCCCAGTGACAACCGTAGAGGCAGAAAAAAAGAAAAAAAAGAAAGAAAAAAAAGGACAATAATTAGGACAAAATTTTTGTCCTTATTCGGTGTGACCGAATATTTGAAGCAAAAAGGACACTTCTATTAGTGGGAATGTAAATTGGCTTTCCTGTGGAAAGCAGTCTAGAAATTTCTCAGAGCACTAAAAATGAATCTATGCTCTGATCCAGCAATTTCTTTCCTAGGGATCTATCTAAAGAACACAGAAACATCTATTCAGAGTGCTCTATGTTCAAAGCAGCAGTTTGTAGTAGCACAAACCTGTAAGCAACCCAGATGTGTGACTCAGATATCCAATAACAGATGAGTAGTTAAGAAAACTGAGGCATAGTAACACAATGGAACACCTCTCAGCTGTCAAAAATAATGAAGTCTTCTCTTTTGGTTCTTCTTGGATGGAACTTGAAGAAATCATTTTAAATGAGGCAAGCCAAAAAGAGGACAAATATTAAATGATCTCACTTATACGTAGAATTTAAGAAATAAAAACAGAGAAGAGAAACAAAAGTGAAACTTGGATTGGTATGGTGTATTGCTCCAAAGCAAAGAATTTTGGGGAAGAATGGCAGGGAAGGGGTGGGGAGGGGGCTAGGTCATGATGCAGGATGTTAGAAAATGACTTAAGCTGGGGGTAAGAGTGTTCTGGTGACACCTATCACAGGGAGATGAAAAGTCATACTCATGTATCAACTCTATTATAAACCAGTAACTCCCTGATAAAATAATAAAATAAATAAAATAATAAAAGGAAAATAATAAATAATAAAATAAAATAATAAAAGGAAAAAAGATAGTTGTGGTATACATACATAATAAAATACTATTAAAAATTATGAAGTTTTCTCCTTTTCCACAATGGGGATGAAACTTGAAGCAATTATGTTAACTGAAGTAAGCCAGAAGGAGACGTACAAATACCAGATAATCCCACTTACAGGTTGTACTCAAGAAGAAAAATAAGAACATGGAAACACTGGATGAAACTTGGACTGGATGGGGTGTATTGCACCAAAGCAAAGGACTCTAGGGAAGGGAAAATGAGGGGGAGCATTGGGTATCCTGTAAACAGTGGTGAAGAGGGTCTTGGGTTGATGGTGGGACTGGTGTGTAGATACCTATTATAGGAAGGTAAGAAACTGTACCCATGTGTCAACAACTGCCTTGTAAGCCACTTTTTGCCCAGTAAAATGATAAAAAAAACAAAAAAACAGAAAGTCTTCCCTTTCTCCTCTCTCAAGACTGAGTTGGGTCTCCCTTTTTGGAAGTCATTGCACCTCATCTTTCTTTGTTATAGTCCTAATTATCTTGTATGTTGCTTTCTAACTTGCCTGTCTGTCATTTCATCAGGTTCAAGCCCTGTAGAAGCAGCATCTATGATTTGCTCATCTTTATGTTCTTAACACCTGCCAAAAAAACATCATGCACTCATTCAACAAACATGCATGAAATCTACAGTAAATAAGACAGAACCAATCTTAGTATTTGTTGAACAAATAAGTGAATGAATAAATAAATAAATATTAAACTACTATATCATGCCACTTAAATATAACTCCAACTTTGATATTTTGTCATTTCTGCTTCTAACGTGAAATTGCATCATGCCCAACTAGTTACTTCTGCAGAAGTGGGCAGTATCCAGGCATGCTAGTCATAAAGTATTTTTCTAGGCCACCCATATAGAAAGCTACATTATTTAAATGTATTTTGAGTTACATCCATATTGCCATTTTCCCAGTAGACACCTGCCTTGGAGAGTTACCAATGAAGACTTATTCTTCCCTACATTTGTTTTTCAAGTTCATAACTGCCACACAGGCAACCACAAAGAGTAACGAAATATGCCAGCTGGCAGCTCCAGGAAAAAAGGGCAAGGCGATATTTTTTTCTGCCTGTTTAGAACATTGAAAACCAAATTATTGCCAGCCACATGAGGCAAAGAAAGCAGCTGTTGATCTGAGAGGCTCCAATCTCCTTTTCATGATCTGAGTGTCAGACACTACTTAGATACATCTGTGCATGGGTAGCGTGAAGGAGTGGCCTTTCTCTCTTCTTCCCAAAGGACAGGTCTTGGATAGGCCTGCTTAAGATGGCAGACAGTCTATTTAGCTGTAGTGAACACTTATTTACAATTACAGCCCAATCCCATGCTTTTTTTTTTTTTTTTAATTACTTTACCATTACTACGTGGTGAGTTGCTAAAACAGCTGCCTCCTTTTCTTTTTCCCCCCTTTCAAAAAAGGATCCAATTTTAGTGCCTTATAAGAGCTGCAGTGTAAATAGCCCAATATCTTCATTCTAACTATCGTTGACTAAACATTGACTATCATTCTAATACCACTGCGTATGGAGTTGGGAAGGCATACACACACCATGTGCACAGTTGGGCTGGGGAGACAACATAAGGAAAAAGACTTTCATGCCTGAGGCTCTGAGGTCCCAGGTTCAGTTCCCAGTACTACTATAAGTCAGAGCTGAGCAGTGCTCTATAGCTCTATTTAAGGAAACAGAAACAAACTAACAAACAAACAAACATATGTACTGGGGGCTGGGTGGTGGCAAACCTGATTAAGTGCACACATTACAATGTGCAAGGACCGGGGTTCCAGTCCCCAGTCACTACCTGCAGGAGGAAAGTTTTACAAGTGGTGAAGCAATGCTGCAGGCATCTCTCTGTCTCTCCTCCTACCTATCTTCCTCCCCCTCTCAATTTCTGGCTGTCTTGATCAAATGAAATAAAGATAATTTTAAAAAACCATATGCACTACTGTTACCCCTTCTGAGACAGCAGCAGCTGGTTCAACAGCATAACCCAGCTCCCTGCCTAGTACACTCACTCCAGAGGTAAAAAGTTTGCTCCATGGATAGACCTGCCAACGCCCAGGTCCAGCGGAAAAACAATTATAGAAACCAGACCTTCCACCTTCTGCACCCCATAATGATCCTAGGTCCATGCTCCCAGAGGGATAAAGAATAGGAGAGCTCCCAATGGAGGATGTGGGATACAGAACTCTGGTGTCTTTCTATTTCTAGGGTTTCAGGATATGGTTTGTAAAATACTTCTGTATCTGCTATGACACTGGGCTCTAGCAACAATATAAAATGCTAAGAATTATTATGCCTACTTGAAGGAAAAAGAAAACAAAGAACAGGAAGAGATGATATAGTCACTGATGTAATAAATCCCTCGGCTTGTGTACTCAGTTCTTTTGTAGGGGGCTGCAGCCTGAGAACAGAAAGTGTCATCACAGAAACAGAGGCTGTGAGGTTAAGGGGGTGGGACTTGTACCCACTGCTCAGTGTCTGGTTGCCTTAGTTACTGTTATGGTTAATTTTTTTAAAAAAAAAAAACCTGATTTAATTATGATTGACAAGGCAGTTGGATAAGAGGTTATGGTTACTTTTATCTTTTCTTGCATAGCTGTGTGTCTGGGAAAGTATTGCCTCAGGATTAGAAGTGTCAGCATAAGAGACTCCACTGGGGGTGGGGTGGGGGGTACATTTCTCAAGGTCTGCTGTTTATCTGGGACTTCTCTCCTTACAGCTTGGTTAGTTAACGCTTTCTTTGCCTTGACATTCTCTTTTCTACCTCACTCCATCTCTACCACCTCTTCTGTTCTTTTTTTTTCTTTTTCTTTTCTTTCTTTCTTTTTTTTTTTTGATCCAGGAGTCCTAGTGCTTGGAATTTCTTTTACAAGCATATGAGAAAAGCTATGAGAAGGACTTGGAAGACAGGATTGGTTCTAACAGCAAAGAACTTGAGGTAGTCTAAATGTCCTCGAGGTAAGTGATGGCACATAGTTACTATGGAATGTTAAGCATCTTTAGAAAGGACTAAATAGATTACTATGGGCCAAGGGTATGGAAAGGTGTCCACAACATTCTTGGACTCAAAAGAAAAGTAAATCACACCAAATGTGTGCACTTAATCCCGACAAAAAACTACATGTGAATGCAAACATATACTGGTCTATAAGCACTCATAAAGTATGGGAAAACCATACACCAAATTGGGGAGGAGAGGAATTTGCAAATTCACTCTAAAATGAATCTGTTTTATTGTGTTATCTATGACTTCTGATTAGCTATAGGAGCTGATCATCTGTCCCATGAATAATCAATAGCTGGTTTTGCCATCAGGCACAATGGCTTCCATGCTTTGTTTTTTCTGAATCTGTATGCTGAAATTCTAACCTCCAAAATGATAGTCTTAGGCAGTTGGGTCTAAGGGTAGCACTTAGATCATGAGGATGGAGCCTTTATTAACAGGATTAGGAATTGTATAAAAGAGACCCACATCAATCCCTGAGTCCCTTTATAATAACATGTGAGGACACTGAGAAGATACCAGCTATGAACCAGGAATAGGATTCACACCAGAATGCAACTATGCTAGTGTTTTGACCTTGGACTTCCTATCTTCCAGAACTATGGAGAATGCATTTCTCTTGTTTATAAATCATGTACTCTGTGGTGTTTTGCTACAGCAGCCTAAAAGGACTAAGACATTGGCCCTTCTCAGAAGAAAAATAAACTTCTATGACTGAGAGGTTTCATTCAAAAGAAGAGTAAATCATGAAATCTTGATCTCTTCTTTCAAAGTGGAGATGAGTTTGGAAAGTTCATTTATTTATTTTATTTTATTTATTAATTTTTTTGTGGAATAGGGGTCTTGTGTATATACAATCTCATCTCTCTGGGATACTTTTTCATTCATTCAATCATTCATTTATTCATTTATGCACTTAGAGAGAGAGAGACAGACAGACAGACAGACCACAGTGTTAAAAAGATTCATCTTATATTGACCCCACCAATGTACCCTGGAGCCCCACCAAATCCCTGGGAAAGATACAAACAGGCTGGGAGTATGGATCGACCTGCCAGTGCCCATGTCCAGCAGAGAAGCAATTACAGAGTCCAGAACTCCCACCTTCTGCACTCCATAATGATCCTGGGTCCATGCACCCAGAGGGATGAAGAATGGGAAAGCTTCCAATGGAGGGGATGGGATATGAAACTTTAGTGGTAAGAACTGTGTGGAATTGTACCCTTCTTATCCTATGGTCTTGTCAGTAATTATTAAATCAATAAAGGGGGGGAGAGGGAGAGAGAGAGAGAGAAGATGCACAGCACCTTCCATGTGATATGGGATCTGAACCTTGATTGTGTGCATGACAATGTAGGTACTCTAACCAATAAACCATTTCTCCTGCCCTAGGATTTCACTTCTACCATAATAACAGCTTCTGGCTACATGGTACAACCCATGCTAAGCATTGTGCTAAGAGGTCGATGCACATATGCCTCACCTCTAGGCGCTAGAGCTAGCTTCAGATGCTCCCACTTGCTAGTTGTGTGACCTTGGACTAGTTACTTACACTCATTTTCTTGATACATGAAATGGAAGGAAAAATACCTATCTCATGGGTATGAGAGTTCAACAAAGTAATATGCATTAAGTTTCTGACACACATAAATGATCAATAAAAGCCCACTGTCTTTTTTTTTTTCACTTACGCATTTTGACAATTTTATCAACTAAGTACTATTATTCAGACATTGGGCAAGGAAATCAAGTGTCATGGCCAGCAGTATAGTATCAGCTCACATGTGTTTATGAGAATGAATCATTAATTTCTCGTGAATTTTTACAGATAACTGATACTAGGTCGGTAGCTTGAAAGAAACTTGGATGACTTTATTTACACCATAAAAAACTAGCAAACATTACATTACCTCCAGAGAACTGTGTATTAAACACTTACCAGCAGACTCCTGCTTAGAGCAGTGAAGTAACTTGTCAGGAAGTGCAGTAATAACAAGCTAATAGTCCTAGGGCTGGCAAGTGACTGAGCCTGCATGTGAACACTATTCTGCTCAACTCCCAAGTCTTCATGTTGGGTATATCTTGTTTGAATAAATATCTCTTTAAAAACTAGATCTCTCATCTCCTAGAGTGAGCTAGTAGGTAATATTCTATGACAACATGTCTCTAGAGAAGTGGTTCTCAGATTTTAGGGTGTTATCAGTGTAATTCAGTTATCAGTGTTTCCCAACCAGTTTCCAGATGATCGTGGTACAGTTGATCTGGGAATCACACTTTTGGAGGTATTATTTGAGTGCAGAATCTGAAGCTTCGTGCTCTATTTCTTCCCATCCACATAACTAGGGGCCATGGTTTTATCAGTCACTGTCTTATTGGCAGATGGAATAATTCAGATAATAGTTTAGGCTGATTTACAGGGGACCATTTTTGGTGAGGCATTTGTGTTCTTAGCTGTGTGAGCACAGGAAAACAGGAACAAGTCTTGGTGCCTTCTCCTCAGTTGGCCCCCATTTAGCTCTGGCTGGCATCCCAGGAGCCTGAGCTTCTCCCTACACACAGCGGGAGGCAAATGAAAAAAGAAACCTTTCAAAGTCTATCTTTAAAGCCTGGCAGAAAGCTGCCCTATAATTACACTAAGTGAACTAGTTACAACTTCTCTCCTATTGATGTAGGATTATTAAGAAATTGCTCATACAGTCCTGTAGAATTCAACTAATGAATTTTATAGACTTTTCTTTTAAAACCATACTTCTCTTCTAACCACCTCTTGTTTCCTAAATATTATAAAGAACAAAACTAGGAAGGAAAGTGAGGTAAATCCTGAATTAAATATTCCTCATCAGAGTATGTTTATTGAAATGATTGCTGCTTTTAGAAGCACAGTTTTCTCAGTCTAGTTTTCTAATTTAAGGACTTCATCACTCCGGCACCACCCCTCCCCCTGAAATCCTTAGATGGGGGAGAAAACAGGAGGGTACAGAGGAGATAAATACTAATGTTCATCTGTGCACATAATTTCTTTTTTATATATTCTGTTTCTATTATTTATTTTTATCTTTATTCATTGGATAGAGATAGCCAGAAATCAAGAGGGAAGGGGGTGATAGAGAGGGAGAGAGAAAAAGAGACACCTGCAGCACTGCTTCACCACTTGCAAAGCTTCCCCCTGCAGGTGGGGACTGGGGGCTCAAGCCTGGGTCCTTGCACATTGTAATATGTGCACTCAACCAGGTGCATCACCACCCACCCCCTGTGCACATAATTTCAGTGAAAAAAGAAGAACTAAGATAGGGATTTGCCTATTCTATTCCATGTTTGAACAGGTTGAATTTATTCTTTTTGCAATACTGTTCTATGAAGAAAACTAAATAGTGGTTCATAGAATGGTGTCTAGGAAGAAATGAACCAGTTCAGTTGATCTTGTTGGATTACTTTTATAATTCTGGATCCAGGAGATAGGATAGTCACTCTTTAAAAGTTCCTTGGGGAGGAAATTGAAAAAGACACGAAGAGGTGTAAAGATATTCCATGATCATGGGTTGGAAGAATTAACATCATCAAAATGAATATACTACACAGAGCCATCTACAAATTTAATGCTATCTCCATCAAGATCCCAACCACATTCTTTAGGAGAATAGAACAAATGCTACAAATGTTTATCTGGAACCATAAAGGATCTAGAATTGCCAAAACAATCTTGAGAAGAAAGAACAGAACTGGAGGTATCACACTTCCAGATCTCAAATTGTATTATAGGGCCACTGTCATTAAAACTGCTCAGTACTAGAACATGAATAGACACAATGGCCAGTGGAATAGAACTGAGAGCCCTACACCTATGGACAACTAATCTTGGACAAAGGTGCCCAGACTATTAAATTGGGAAAGCAGAGTCTCTTCAACAAATGGTGTTGGAAAAAATGTCTTGAAACATGCAGAAGAATGATACTGAACCACTATATTTCACCAAATACAAAAGTAAATTCCAAGTGGATCAAGGACTTGGATGTTAGACCAGAAACTCAGATACTTAGAGAAAAATATTGACAGAACTCTTTTCTGCATAAATTTTAAAGACATCTTCAATGAAACTAATCAATTACAAAGAAGACTAAGGCAAGCATAAACCTATGGGACTACATCAAATTAAAAAGCTTCTGCACAGCAAAAGAAACTACTACCCAAACCAAGAGACCCCTCACAGAATGGGAGAAGATCTTTACAAACCATACATCAGACAAGAGGCTAATATCTCAACAACAAGAAAACAAATAACCCTATCCAAAATTGGGGAGAGGACATGTACAGAATATTCACCACAGAGGAGATCCAAAAGTCTGAGAAACACATGAAAAAATGCTCCAAGTCTTTGATTGTCAGAGAACTGCAAATAAAGACAACAATGAGATACCACTTCACTCCTGTGAGAATGTCATACATCAGAGAAGGTAACAGCAGCAAATGCTGGAGAGGGTGTGGGGTCAAAGGAATCCTCTTACACTGCTGGTGGGAATGTAAATTGGTCCAACCTCTGTGGAGAACAGTCTGGAGAACTCATAGAAGACTAGAAATGGATCTATCCTATGATCCTGCAATTCCTCTCCTGGGGATATATCCTAAGGAACTCAACACACCCATCCAAAAAGAAATGTGTACACATATGTTCTTAGCAGCACAATTTGTAATAGCCAAAACCTGGAAGCAACCCAGGTGTCCAACAACAGATAAGTGACTGGGAAAGTTGTGTATATATATATATATATATATATATATATACACACACACACACACACACACACACACACACAATGGAATACTACTAAGCTGTAAAAAATGGTGACTTCACCATTTTCAGCCGATCTTGGATGGACCTTGAAAAATTCATGTTAAGTGAAATAAGTCAGAAACAGAAGGATGAATATGGGATGATCTCACTCTTAGGCAGAAGTTGAAAAACAAGATCAGAAGAGAAAACACAAGTAGAACCTGAACTGGAATTGGCGTATTGCACCGAAGTAAAAGACTCTGGGGTGGGTTGGGGAGGGGGGAGAATATAGGTCCTAAAAGGATGACAGAGGACCTAGTGGGGGTTGTATTGTTATATGGAAAACTGAGAAATGTTATGCATGTACAAACTATTGTATTTACTGTTGAATATAAAACATTAGTTCCCCAATAAAGAAATAAAAAAAAAGTTCCTTGGGGAATGGGCATGGGGAGTGGTGACACATATAATACAAAGTGCAAGGACTAGCTCAAGGATCCCGGTTCATTTATTTTTTTTTTGGGGGGGTAATGGTTTGTAGTATAGTCTTTAACACATAGGCACAGCCTTTCATCTCCCCTTGACTAGCATCTAGAAGACACAGTGGGATCCCAATGTCCCTTCATTCTGTCACTTTATCTCTTTCCCCAGAGTCCTTTGTTTTGGTGCAATATGTCACACCATTCTTAACTCCATTTGTAGCATAGTTAGTGAAAGTTATCTCTTATTGAGAGTTTTTTCTAGATTGGAACTGGACTAAAGTACATTTAGATGCCACATCTCATTCAGTCCTTACAATTAGCCTAGGAAGCAGACAATACTGTCAATTTAGAGGCAAAAAAAGAAACTCAGGGAGGATAAGCCCTTAACTGTGCCTAAGGTTACACAGCTAGAGAAGTGGAGGAGACAGAACAAACAACAAAAAACAAACATAACACTGTTGTAAGCCATCATTTCCACAATAAAATGAATGAAACAAAGAAAGACCTCTTTTCTCTGCAGTACCCTATACTCATCAATGTTCTCCCTCTGTAAAGAATTATGCAAGTTGCTTTTCTACTTTGTTTATTATTTCACAAATACTAAAAGTCCACATACGCAAAGGAAGGTTCTTGAGTGGTATATATGTGACCTGTCACAATCTCACTCAAGATCCAGTTAATATCCAGTCAATCCAGGTAAAAGTGATTAGTAATTTGAAAAGTACTGAGAGAGGGACCTCATAACATGCTATATAGAATGGATAAACCAAAAAGAAGAAATATTGGAGAAATGAACCAGGACAAGAGTCTAGCTGAAAGCCCCCCAAAGGTTGAAGCACAAAATAATGAGGTCAACATCCAGACGCTAGTTAAGGAAATAATCACAGGAGTGAGTAAAAAGTTTGAAATACTTGTCATCAGAAATGCAGAAACAATGAAAGAGACCCTGGAAGAAAACACTAATTATCTCAAGGTTATTAGAGAGCTGAAAGCTGAAATAGATGAGCTAAGAACACAACTAGCTGAACAAGCTAAAACAGTATCAGAACAGGATAACAAAATAGATAAACTCCAGAAAACAGTAGAGGGGAGAGAGAATAGAATAAATGAGGCTGAAGACAGAATTAGCAAGATAGAGGACGAATTAGAGTCAACTAAAAAAGAAGTAAGAGATCTCAAGAAATGCAAGCTTCTGGGGGCCAGGTAATGGCACACTTGGTTAAGCACATACTTTACAGTGCCCGAGGACACAGGTTCAAGCCTCTGGTCCCCACCTGCAATGGAAAAGCTTCATGAAAGGTGAGGCAATGCTTCAGGTGTCTCTTTGTTTCTATCTTCCCCTCTCCTCAATTTCTCTCTGTCTCTATCCATTAATAAATAAATAAATAAAAAAGGAAATGCTAGATTCTAAGGATAGATACCAAACATAACTTCTGGAACAATGTCATTAAAGTGTCTATTGGGAAACAAAGCTCCAGTGTCAGCTGAGAAGGACAGCATGTTCAGGAATAGAATGGGACATTGCAAATGAGCTATGAAATACAAGCCTCAGCCTGGCCCAGCTTCCTGGACCCAGATGTGCTAGTGCAGAAATTTGGCATGACATCATAAAGGACACTGCCTGGAAAAGCAGGGTGTCTCCTAGGTCCTAGATGCAGTTTCACTGCAGTGATTAGCTGTAAGTTATGGAAAGCTCAGGTAGCCCAGAGAAGGGTTCAGAAGCATCAGACTCATCTATGGTTCCATTTTGTGATTTTTCTAATTTGCTTCTTCCTACTGAAACCAATCTAATATATTGTAGACCTACGGATTTCCTTATTGTCAACTCTTAGGAATATATTTACATTTGTTTTAAAGACTCAGTTTTCTCTTTCCTTCACACTCTTTTACTCTCCTCTTTTACTCCCATCCTAAAATACAGTATCAGGTTATAAAACCTAACAGAAATAAATATGAGTGGGAGTTGAGATAGCATAATAATTACGCAAATGGCTTAACTGTCTGAGGCTCTGAGGGTCCAGGTTCAATTCCCACACCACCAAAAATCAGAGTTTAGCAGTGCACTAGTAAAGAAAATAAAACAAAAGCAAATAAACAAACATAAAACCCAGAAATCAGTGTATGAATTCTAGTTTTCCTTTTTTGCATACTATGTGAACTGGAGAAATAAACTTCTCTGAACTCTAGTTTTCCCTTTTGTAAAATGCGGTAAGAGTAATACTACACAGGGATTGAAAGAAGTTTAAATGACAAATTACAGATAAAGAAAATTGGCATAGTACCTTGCATAAAATATATGGCTAATACATGTTATGTGTTTGTATTTACGGATACATTTTCTTCTCTCACTTTCCTTCTTGCTTTTTTTTTTTTCATGTAGTGTTGGGGGATGAACTCAGGGTCTTACACATGCATAATACCACTGAAATATTTCTCTGATCTATTTTATATTCTTTGCTTTATTTTTGGAGAGAGAGAGAGAGAGAGAGGCTGGCAGAGGGAGAAATACCATTGCACTGCTCCACGGTTCATGAAGCTCCCCCAGCACTGTCTGTCCATGGTGATCATACATGGTGTTAGGGCTCAAACACAGAGCCTTGCACATGATAAGGTGAGCTATCTCCTGATGCCCTTGATCTTTGCTTTTTCCTTTCATTCTCTATCAGTGGCAGAGAGATTCTAAGGTGCTCTCCATTAAGAAGATGTTCACCTCTGTGTTTAATCAACTTCCTTTGAGTGACCACACTAGAGGTCCATATGACAAAGAGTTGAGAGAATTTTGAGGGAGATAAAGATTGATTTTAGTCAATCAGCAGATTTTAGTCAAACAGCCAGCAGAAAGTACAGCCTCTCAATCTCATATCCTCAGGGAAACGAATTCTGACAATAGAAATGGATCTTCTCCACCTATGTTCACAGCAACACAACTCATACTAGCTAAAACCTGGAATCAAACCAGGTTCCCAACAATAGATGAATGGTTGAGAAAGCTGTGGTATATTTACACAATGGAATACTATACAGCTATTAAGAACAATGAACCCACCTTCTCTGACTCATCTTGGATGGAGCTAGAAGGAATTATGTTAAGTAAGATAAGTCAGAAATACAGAGATGAGTATGAGATGATCCCATTCATAAACAGAAGCTGAGAAAGAAGAACAGAAAGGGAAACTCAAAGAAGAATCTGACTGAGTTTGGAGTATGGCACAAAAGAAAAAAATCTCTGGGTGGAGGGTGAGGGTAGATGTTCAGCTTCACTGGGGCAGGGAGGGGGAGGGGAGAAGTGGAGGGATACAGACCTTTGGTGGTAGGAATGGTGTTAATATACACTCCTATTAACTTATAGTCTCACAAATAACTATTTAATTAATGAGAGGGGGAAATGGATTGAATGTCTCAAACTTTTTGATGCATAGACCATAGCTCTGAGTATATGTTCCTTCAGTCTAAGCACTTAAAACTTCTAATTGGTAATCAGATTGAATTTTAACAGTGGTCTTAAATTGTTAGTACATTTCTAATAATGACTTGTTCTTTGAAATATTAAATCTCCTAAAAGCTTAGACCAGGGAGAACAGAAGCGACTGGTAGTGGTACTTTATAAGATACAGCTATATGTAAATAGCCTAAAAGAACATAAATTATGGTGAGGTCTTATATGATACAGCAAATCCTAACAATGTGATTTTAGAAGTTAATCCAATTGCCAAATAATTTGATTATAGCAATAACTATAATCAAATTATATCTATTGCCTTCTGCAACTCTAAGACAGGATGAACCGTCCCATTTCTCTATAAAGCCCATATTTCTTCCAGTCCTGGGACCGCTAGGGTGGGACTCACTTTCCTGAATGCTTGTCTCAATTCATAGCAACTGATACTGCATCTGTTGATCCCAGCCTAATCAATGCAATCAGTACCACTTGGCATGCAGCACTTTGGACTGTGTCCAAAGACGTCAGGCATGGAATGCCAATCCCTCAGTTCCATTACTCTGGTGAGACCTCTCCTAGCTCATACGACTCCTTAATTCCATTTCTAGACCAGGGACCATGAGATAGGGCATATGTACATATATCCGTAAGTTAGGGGAAAATATATACCTGAAAGCAAAAGTGCACAATAATTTTCAGTGAGTCAATAAATGAAGCAAGCAAATAGAAAGACCTAAGAAGACACCTTACAGTACCTAATGAAACAGTTTTTACTTAGACCTAGATAGCCTCCCAACCACCTCCCATTACATGTCCCTCAATCACTCCAAAGCTAACCTTGTCAGACAAAGTAAGGACTACAACAGCTGAACAAGAGCAAGAGACTGGCATACTTTAATGATAGCTCTATAGTCATTACCAGGCCACCTCATCACCTGGGGCCCTAGACAGGGAGTCCTGCGATTCCCACACAGACATGATGGTCCTAGACCTCTAACAGATCCCTGTCTCCACTGCCACTGGTCATCTCCATCAGGAACAACATAATGGATCCCATTTGTGATCCCCTATAGGACCTTGGCCTCAATGTGAATCAACAATGGTAGGGACTATTCCATTCTCCCAAGGGAGGCTATCAACTCCTCTGTCCTTGTATTCCCACTTGTACTGGTTTCACTGTCCGTCCTATACTACCTACATGACAATAACATTCAGCCTCCCGGGAGTCGGGCTGTAGCGCAGTGGGTTAAGCGCAGGTGGCGCAAAGCACAAGGACTGGCATAAGGATCCCGGTTCGAACCCCGGCTCCCCACCTGCAAGGGAGTCGCTTCATAGGCAGTGAAGCAGGTCTGCAGGTGTCTATCTTTCTCTCCTCTCTGTCTTGCCCTCCTCTCTCCATTTCTCTCTGTCCTATCCAACAATGACAACAACAATAATAACTACAACAATAAAAAAACAACAAGGGCAACAAAAGGGAATAAATAAAAAAAAAAACATTCAGCCTCCCTCCCCCCATTAAACATATCTTTTCTCCCAACAAAATTCTAAATCCACTTCTAAGCAAAAGGCATAACTCAGGCTTCCTACTTCACAACCTCTGTGGGGTTTAACTCTAAGTGTGATTTTTTTCATACTGTAAAATTTTAATGAACACTTTGATGGCTTTATTTATCTACATGGCAGCAACACGCATTTATTTGTGCACTGCTGATCATGAACTCTTGCTATCAAGTACGGTGCATTACCTGCCTGGACTTGAGAAACAATAAGCAATTAAGGATTCCTAATGGTTCTTTAAAATGTAAATAATAAAACTTAAAAAAAAAGATCTTTGTAAAGAACTCTAGACATTTTAGAATGTAAAAAGAAACAAAAAAAGAAAGTAGCACAGTCCTTTGGTGGTGGGAAGAGTGTTGAGATACACTCCTATTAACTTGTAGTCTCACAAATAACTAGTTAATATGAAAAGGGAAAAAACTAATTGAATGTTTCAAACCTTTTAACGCACAGACCATAAGCTGAGTATATCTGCCCTCAATCTAAGCACTTAAGGCTTCAAACGTGTAACCAGACTGAATTTTAACAGTGATCTCAAATTGTTAATACATTTCTAATAATGACTTGTTCTTTGAAATGTGGGCTTTTCTAAAAGCTTAGACCAGGGAGAAAAGAAGCAACTGGTGGCGTTACTTTATAAGACAGAGCTATATACAAATAATGTCAAAGGACATAAATTATGGTGATGTTGTATATGATATAGAAAACCCTAACAATGGGATCTTCATAGTTAATCCAACTGCCAAATAATTTGATTATAGCAATAACTATCTATTGCCTTCTTAAACTCTAAGACAGCATGAACCATCCCCTTTCTCTATAAAGTCCATATTATCCCCAGTCCTGGAATCTCTAGGGTGGGGCTCACTTTCCTACATGCTTCTCTCAATTCATACCAAATGATACTGCATCTGTTGATCCCAACTTAATCAATGTAATGTGTATCACCTCAGCATGCTTCACTTCGGAATGTGTCCAAAGAAGTTAGGTGTGGAATGTCAACCTTTCAGCCTCATTACTCCAGTGAGACCTTTCCTTTCTCATAGGATTCTCTAATCCTATTTTGGCCGGTTCACTTCCTAACAAAGCCCTAAAACCTAGATATAGACTAGGTCCCATGAGATAGGGCATATGTTCACATGTATCCATAAATTAGGGCAAAACATATACCTGAAAGCCAAAGTGCACAATAGTCTGCAGTGAGTCAATAAGTGAAGCAAGCAAGTAGAAAGACCTAAAAAGACACCATAAAGTTCCTAATGAAATAGTTTCTACTTAGACCTGGATACCCTCCTCACCTATTTCCTATTACACTTCCCTGAGTCATTCCAAAGCTAACCTTATCAAAGTAAGGACTACAAAAGTTGAATAAGGGCAAGAGACCGTCATTCTTTAATGATGACTCTTTAGTCACTATCAGGCCACCCCATCATCCAGGGCCTCAGTCAGGGAGTCCTGGGATTCCCACACAGACATGATGGGCCTACACCTCGAATAGATCCCTCTCTCCATTATCACTAGTCATCTCCATCAGGAATAATACAATAAACCCCTTTGTGGGCCCCCACAGTAGCTTGCCCACAATGTGGATCAACAGTGGTAGAGAAGGGAGGATGGACAACATACTCTATCTACCACCTGAGAAAGATGGGTCCTGAAATTGGGGCAGCTTAGAAAGTTCCTACTCGTGAGCTCAGACCTATAGGGATGCAGAGGTTACATAGGCTCCCAAGGTGAATATGGGCCTCAGATCAAATTGATGGGGTCTACAGTCAACCATATTTATACTCCTTTCCCATATCTGGGAGCTACTTTCTTCCTTGGTGCAGCCATGATGTCATCTCCACAGACAATAACCTGTGTCCACCTGCATATCAGAGGTCAGGCTCAGGAAAAAACTAGTGTAGTTATGGGCCCTTCAGAATATAACTAAAATAGGCCTACTAGCTATCTTCAAAACAGACTCCAAATCTTCATCTGCAATATTCCAGCCTTTAGGTTCATGATTAGTCAACAATTTGTTTGGCTTTATATGTTAACTCTTTTTTCAACCACCAGGTTCCAGATGCTACCATGATGTCAACCGGACTTCCCTGAGCAGATGACCACACCAGCGTGTCCTGGAGCCCTGCTTCCTCAGAGCCTTACCCCAGTAGGGAAAGGGAGAGACATGCTGGGAGTATGGATAGACCTGCCAACACCTATGTTCAGCAGGGCAGCAATTACAGAAGCCAGACCTTCAACTTTCTGCATCCCATAATGATGGGTCCATATTCCCAGAGGGTTAAAGAATAGGAAAGCTATCAGGGGAGGGGATGAGATATGGAGTTCTGGTGGTGGGAATTGTGTGGAGTTGTACTCCTCTTATCCTATGGTTTTGTCAGCATTTCCTTTTTATAAATAAAAATTTAAAAAAAGGAAAGAAAGTAGTACCTTATGTTATATTCTATTCTTTAGCCTATCTCCTCATATAGCCCTTACTGCAGCTAGATACATATGGTTCTTAATTTGCACTGTCCAATAAGGAAGTCACTAGCCATATGTGACTATCAAGCATTTAAAATGTAGCTAGAGGATTCTGATCCCCAAAGAACGAAATGACTCTACCAATAAACAAATAAACAAAAACTATAGAACTATATCTCTGATAAACATTGATGCAAAGATTCTCAACAAAATCCAACAACATATGGAGAGAATGATCCACCAAGACCAAGGGGGATTTATTCCTGGGAAACAGGGATGGTTCAACATTTGCAAATCAATCAGTGTAATCCACCACATCAAAGAAAGATTAAAAAATCACATGGTCATAAAGGCATTTGAAAAGACTCAATATCCATTTATTATAAAGACCTTGAAGAAATCGGATATAGAAGGAAAATTCCTCCCCATAATAAAGGGAATACATGACAAAACTAGAGCTAACATCATTGTCAATGGAGAAAAACAAAGAGCTTCCCCCCTAAAATGTGGAACTAGGCAAAGATGTCCACTATCATCACTATTATTCAACATAGTCATGGAGGTCCTTGTCAGTAAAATAAGGCAAGAAAGAGTGAGAATAAGAGACCACAGCATGGAAGATTTCTCCAATGCAGTGGTGGCCAGGTTCGAACCTGGGTCACACACATGGCAAAGCAGTGCATTTTTCAAGTGAGCTATTTTGGCAGCCTGCTCTAGAAATTGCTGATTTTACTTTATAGTGGAGGGAAGTCCACTCCCAAACAGATCTCAGATGGTCAATTCTGTCTCTAAGCTGCCATCATCTCTTTACTATGTTCTCCTAATAGGTTTTCCATTTCCACTTTGCCCTCACACAGTCAACCAACATAGCCAGAGTGACCTTGGAAAAATTTCATTTGGATCATATTGTTCTCATTTGAACCTCTTCAATAGCTTCATATTGTCCTTAAAATTTTATTGTCCCTGCTTCCTATCCCCTGTAACTTTCTCCTTCTATATAGGGGCTGAGGTCAGTTTTTTTTTTTTTTTTTTTTAGCAGTTTATCCTCTTCACCTTTGCACAAGCTGCTCCCTTTTGTCTCAGATACTCTTGCCAACCTCTTCAGTTGGTGCACCTTGATTTATCCTCCACACTCTAAAAAAAAGTATCATCTTTGACCCTTGATCCTCACTTATTTACTTTAAAACTTTAAAAAAATATATCTACTTATTATGAGAGAGGGAATTAGAAAGGGGAGAGGATCAGCACTATTGGAAAAATTTTTTAAAAGGGCTCTTTTGGGGGTTGGGCGGTAGCGCAGTGGGTTAAGCACACATGGCGCAAAGTGCAAGGACTAGTGTAAGGATCCCAGTTCGAGCCCCCCGACTCCCCACCTGCAGGGGACTGTCTTCACAAGCAGTGAAGCAGGTCTGCAGGAGTCTATTTCCCTCCCCCCCTCGATTTCTCTTTGTCCTATCCAAGAACAACAACATCAATGGCAACAGTAACAATAAAGACAAGAACAAGGGAAACAACAAGGGCAACAAAATGGGAAAAAATGGCCTCTGGGAGCAGTGGATTCATAGTGAAGGCACCAAGCCCCAGCAATAATCCTGGAGGCAAAAAAAGGCTCTTTTTGCTAGAGCTTATAAAATTGGCAGATTTATTAGGTTCTTAAAAATCATGAAATAAGCAAAGGAGAAAAGACTAACCAGCTATATTGCATGAGTCACAAGTCCTTAAACATTCAGCTTCCATGACTGGCAGATCCTGGGAGAAGCAGGCACAAGAGACCAGAAACCAAGGGCCGTGAGTAGGAGAGAGAAAAAAAAGGGGAGGAAGGGGGGTATTTCTGCCAGACCTGTCCTTAAATATTTGTGCACGTCCTCTTGAGCTTAAGTCCTATGCTACACCTGTCGTATGCTGATGATGCCAGATGTATGCTAATCATATACCAATGGCACATCCTTCCTTTTGTTTATAGTCAATAAAGCATAGAGCATTCCCAACACATCTCACATTGCTCAGCTCTGGTGTAAGGTGGTATGGGGATTGAACCTGTGGTCTATGGGGCTTCAGGCATGCAAGCTGGTGCTTTAATATGATGAGCTATTTCTCTGGCTTCTTGTTCCTGTTTAAAATTGACTTTCACTACTCAAATATTGTTCCAGTACCACTCTTCAAGAATAGACCAGAATGTCCACACCTTAATCGTTACCAATTGCTTCAAGTTACATGTTTATTTATGTGTTTCATAAATAAACCACCTCTCTACTGAGACTATATACTCTGTAAGGCTGGAAAGTATATCTAAATTCTTCTCTGTTTCTTTCCATGCCCTAGGAGTCTCTCTGACATATGACAAATATTTGTGGAAAGGATACTTATAATAGCTAATGTGAACACTGATTATTTTAGTTCTTTTCAACTTTGAAACTTGCACAATGGCCAGTCCAATGCTTTCTGCAGAAGGCAGTGCTGAGCTGCATCCAACCAAACTCATCATTCTTTCCTTCTGTTAGTTTGAGAAAATACTTTTGCCACCCAAGTCCACAATGATGATGGCTCTAGATAGCAAAAAATTATTGCTCCCTCCGCATGATTTATAGCACCTGGTGTCTACTGAGGTTGACTATGGGGTTAATAAAACCCCAGATAAACAAGAAAACACATGTTACTCTTGACTATCTATAGTATCGCACACAGCCTGAAGGTTAACACCATTGACAAAATAGGTAGTGTTATTTCTAGGAGGCTAACAAAGCAATGCAACTGGCCAATTGGCTGAAATAGTGTTCTTCTAGTATTGTTTCTTTTTGAACAGCCTTGTCAGAAATAACAAGGCCCTAAAAGATAAGTTTACCACTTCCTCTAGTCATTCTCAGAACATACAAGGAAAGTGTCTTTCTATTGGAGTTTTTTTTTTTTTTTTTTTTTTGAGAGCCAAGTGAAGTTCTTGATTGGAGTCACTTAAAGATATACAGTGAGAACTGATAAGCCTCTATAGTCTGCTTCTCCTTTTATTTTATTGTTGTTGTAATAGAGCTTATTAAAAACTGCTGTTTGGGGACTTTCTGGTCATAGGGAGATGTCACAACCAAGGTCTCAAAACAATTAAGGGGAACTCCAAGGAATCAAAATGCTTGGAGGTGACGAATGAGGTTGCAGGATGTCATTTAATACAGCCCTTTGTTTGCAGAGAACTTGGAAAGAAGTAAGTGATCTTTGGGAGGATTTTGGGATTTAAGCAGTCATACCAAGGTAGTTATTTATTTATTTATTTATTTACTTATTTGTTTATTTTTACCAGAGCACAGCTCAGCTCTGGCTTCTGGTGGTGCGGGGGATTAAACCTGGGACTTTGGAGCCTCAGGCATGAGAGTCTCTTTGCATAACCATTATGCTATCTACTCCCACCCCAGTCATTTTTGGTTTTTAAAAAAGTTTGCTGAGAGAGAGAGATATACTAGAACACTGTTCACCTCTGGCATTTGGTGAACCTGGCATTTGGGACTGAACCTTCAACCTCTAGGGCCTTAACACACAAGCTCAGTGCACTTCCATTGTACATCTCTCCAGCTCAAGAGAAGCATTTTCCTACATTAAAACAAACAAAAAATTCAGTATTAAATACCTTTAATTAAGACTTCCAGAAAATGAAGGAAACCAAGGCAACAACTTTTTCTGATTTCAGTCCAAGCCCCTTGCTTCTTTGAGATTTTTATGCACATACATATATATAAAACTATACTCCTAAAATCTTATTTGTAGATGTTCAGAGCTGTATAACAGATAAATTCCTAGGATATCCTTGGACTCTGGCCATTTTTCTTTCTTTCTTCCTTTCTTTCTTTCTCTCTCTCTCTCTCTTTTTTTTTTTTTAACCAGAGCACTGCTCAACTCTGGTGGTATAGGGGATTGAACCTGGGATTAAGGAGCCTCAGGCATGTGAGTCTCTTTGCATAACCATTATGCTACCTATTCCCTCTGGAAATTTTCTTCTTTTTTTTAAATTAAATTTTTATGTATAAAAAGGAAACACTGAAAAAAACCTCAGGATAAGAGGGGTACAATTCCACACAATTCCCACCACCAGAACTCTGCATCCCATCCCCTCCCCTGATAGCTTTCCTATTCTTTATTCCTCTGGGACTTTGGACCCAGGGTCATTATAGGGTGCAGGTGGTCGAAGGTTTTGTTTCTGTAATTGATTTCCCACTGAACATGGGCATTGGTAGGTTGATCTATACTCCCAGTCTGTCTCTCTCTTTCCCTAGTGGGGTGGGGTTCTGGGGAAGCAGGGCTCCAGGACACAGTGGTGGGTTCATCTGTCCAAGGAAGTCAACATCTGGAAACTGGTGGCTAAAAAAAATAGGCAACATGCTAACAGAAGTTCCTTTATGTCAAATTTTGGGTAACTTCTGTAGGGCTCAAGATAATACTATGAAGCATGTATATTTATCAGGGCTATTGCTGCGACTCTGTGCCTGCACAGCTCCATCATTCCCAGTAGCAATTTTTTTTCCTTCTCCTTTCTTTATTTTGATAGAGATAGAAATAATAGACAGAGACAAAGAGGAAAAACACATGCAGCACTGCAAGTGGGAACCAGGGGGTTGAACCCCTGTCTTTGTGCATGATATATGTGTATTCTGCCAGTTACAACACAACCTGGCCCCCATGACCAACTTATATTTTTAACAGCTGTACTGTGCTCCAGTCAAATCTATATAAGTGTTATAACAGGACAATACGTCTCAGGAGAGAAGTGATTTTTCAGAGGTCACATAGTCAGTAAGTTACTTATGAGGCTTATCGTTCAGGACTACAAAAGTGATGGTATCTTGAGTCAATACCAGGCAGTTCATCTGTGAAGTGGGAAAATAGCAAATACATGGTTGCTAGAAACAATGGGAGGGCTGGGTGTTGGCATACCTGGTTAAGCGCACATAGTATGAAACACAGGACCTGCTCAAGGATCCTGGTTCAAACCTCTAGCTCCCTACCTGCAGGAGGGTCACTTTACAAGTGGTGAAGCAGGTTTGCAGGTGTCTATCTTTCTTTCTTCCTCTCTATCTCCCCCTACCCTCCCAGTTTTTCTCTGTTTTATTCAATAGAAAATGAAGAATGGCTGCCAGAAGCACTGTATTTGTGGTGCTGGCACTGAGCCCCAAAGATAACTCTGGAGGCAAAAGAAAGCAAGCAAGCTAATACTAGCATTAGAACACCCCAGCATCAATGGCTTATATGTGAATTTTCAACCTGTAGTTAGAAGTTCAAGAGAATAGTTTTTCATTATATAAATATTTCAAGTGTTCTCATGCAATAGTTTGAATGTATTGTGTTCCATTTATTTTCAATGTGGTTATGACACTTTCCAATATAGACTTTGACTGCTCACTCAGCTGAACTTAATCCCTTCAATCTTTGGAACAATTTTTTTATTGGGACATGGGGAAGGTTGCTATCAGTCAGCAACTAACCCTGTATGACATTTACTTATCTATGCATAAATCTAGTGTTTATTTTGTGCATGATATGCAAAAAAAAATTGAACAAAACATCTCTCTTAAGGAACTGAGTTCAGAAGCAGATTCCAACAAGAAATACATATCAACAGAAGCCAAGCAGATAATCCAAGAGGTTCTAACACCACCCCCTTTCTTCCTCCTTCTCTTATCCTGTTTCTCTTTTTTGTTTTCTAATATTTTATTTTAATGAGAGATAGAGATAAAGATATAGACAGATAGATAGATACCATAGAGATAAAGATATAGATAGATAGATAGATAGATACCAGAGCACTACTCTGTTCAGCCCTGGTTTATGATAGTGCTGGAGTTTGAACCTGGAGCCTCAGAGTATGGAAATCTTTTTTGCATAATTATGCTGCCTTCCTAGTCTACTGCTGTTTATCTTTACTCTGGTGGTAGGGGCAAACCATGCATATATAAACCATATGAAAGCTGCATGTGTCTTGTTATAGTAACTGAAAAGGGATGGTTAGACAGGAAGATACTGTTGAGAGGCTTTTCTCTCTCTCCTCTCCTCTCCTCTCCTCTCCTCTCCTCTCCTCTCCTCTCCTCTCCTCTCCTCTCCTCTCCTCTCCTCTCCTCTCCTCTCCTCTCCTCTCCTCTCCTCCCCTCCCCTCCCCTCCCCTCCCCTCCCCTCCCCTCCCCTCCTCTCTCCTCCCTCCCTTCCCCTCCCCTCTCTTCTCTTCTCCTCTGCCCACCTCTCCTCCCCTCCTTCCATTTTCTCCCTCCCTCCCTTCCTTCCTTCCTTTCTTTCTTTCTTTCTTTCTTTCTTTCTTTCTTTCTTTCTTTCTTTCTTTCTTTCTTTCTTTCTTTCCTTCTTTCTCTCTTGTCTCTAGGTTTATTACTGACGCTTGGTTACTGGCACTATGAATCCACTGCTTCTAGTGGCCAGTTTTTTCATATTATTATTATTGGATAGTCCTGAGAGAGAAGGGAGAGAGAAAAACAGACACTGCAGACTTGTTTCACCATTTTGTGAAGTCCCCCCATGCCCCCACATGTGGGGAGCTGGGGGCTCAAACCTGATCCTTGCTATGTGTACTATGTGTGCTTAAGAGGGTGTACCACCACCAGGCCACTTTGAGAAGCTTTTCTAAAGAGGCAGCATGTGAATAGGATCATAAAAAGCGTGGGCAGGGTTTTTTTTTTTTTTTAATTTCTTTCTTTATTGGGGAATTGGCAGGGTTTTTTGATAGACTGATTTGTTGGGTGGTGAAAAGGGTAGATGGAAAGTCAGAGGGTGTAGACAAATAAAAAAGGATAGTACTTGGAAAGTACTTGGAATGTTGGTTTCTTTTTGCTTTTTTAAACTACTGTGCATCAAAAGTTAATAATGTTTAAAATGCACCTGGGATTTAAATGGATATGCAATGAGACGTTTATTGGCAGAGGTTCTCTTCCTTTTGTAAACCACCTCTCCTTTATTCCCTGGATCACCAGTTCCTGTGGTGCAGATGAGCTGCCACTGCCCTGCCTTTCTGAGTGGTCACGTGAACAGGTCCTGACCACTCAGGGCAGTTTTTATTTTCCAGTCAGCAGCTGTTCAATGAGACACACAGATCCCAAAGTACGTTAACTGGAAGAGTTGCCACAGATGATGACCTCAATTTCTATAAAACTAAGAGCTTTAAGAGTGATGTAGGATTCAGCTGTCAGTATCTTTCTTCTGGAAAGACTTTTCCGGAGACTAAAGAAAGCAGCAGCAGGCACAGTTATTACAAATTCAGGTAGTGACTCCACAGGTCTTGTCATGCCTAACATCCAGCCATTAAATCTCCTCAAGACCACTCATCCTCTCGTCACCCTATCCCATTTCTTCCCTCATGTTTTATTGGTGATTTAATAGTGGTTTACAAGATTCTAAGAGTTATGCTACAGAGTTCTGCACAGCACCCAGCACTGTAGTTCTTCTTCTTTTTTTTAACCAGAGCACTGTTCAGCTCTGGCTTATGGTGGTGCAGGGAATTGAACCTGGGACTTTGGAGCCACAGGCATAAGAGTTTGCTTGCATAATCATTATGCTATCTACCCTCCACCAGCACTGTAGTTCTGTGTGTCCACTTCCCTCTACCCAGCCCCCTAGATCACCTCCACAGTTCTTATAAAGTCTTAAAGATAGTTTGGCTAGTCATTTATTTATTATTATTTTTTTTGCAAGTTCATGTGATTCAATTCTCTAGATTCCACAAATGAGTGAAACCATCTTATAGTTGTTTTTCACTTCTTCACTTCTTTCACTAAGCAGTCACTTCCAGTTCCATCCTTTTTGACCCAAAAGACTCATCTTTTTCTAAATTAATTTTTTATTTGTTATTAATAATTTGTTAAAAGATTATAAGATTACAATGTCTAGCTTCACACCACACCCACCATCAAAGTTCTGTATCCCTACCCTCTCACCTCCCAAAGATAACCACCATACTTCTCACAAGTCTTTCGAGCAGTTTGCTTGCTTCTATTTTGTTTGGACTTTTTTTTTTTTTTTTGAAAATTCATGTAAATCAGATCTCTAGATTTCACATATGAGTGAAACCATCTAGTAGTTTGTCTTTCATCTCTTATTTCACTAAGCACAACCACCTTCAGTTCCATCCATGTTGTCCCAAAAGACTCACCTGTTTTTAATTGCAGAGTAGTATTCCATTCTCTCTCTCTTTCTCTGATAAACTAATTGGATAAAGAATTTTCCAAAGTGCCACCCTCCCTCAACTTGGGTAAATGGTCTAATCAGTATGAATAAAGATGGGCACTTTAGATGAATAGCTGGCTTGGCCAGTTTTTCCATCTTCATAAATTGATGACCTTCAGCAGTAATGTCAGTCAAAAAGATAAAGCTGGGCTAGAAAGATAGCTTGCCTAGGAAAGTTTCTGAACTGCTATGTGTACAATCCAGACAGAAGCTAGCCCTCACTCCACTGGGGGAAGCTTTGGTGCTGTGATGGCTTTCTCTCTCTCTCTGTCTTTCTATTTGAAAAAGTTCATCTGGAGTGGCCAAGCCCTGGTGATGGCCAAAGAAGAAGAAGGAAAAGAAAAAAAAAAAAAAGGTCACAGTGGTTATGACACATAGCCAAAAAACAAAAACAAAAACAAAAAAACCCTGCTTTTTAGACAAAGGCAATAAAATTTTTTTAACTACAATTCATCATGATTATTTCTTGAATTTTAGGTATTTCAGTCTTTTTTTTTTTTCTTCCAGGGTTATTGCTTGGGCTCCTGGAAGCTTTTTTTTTTAAAAATTTTACTGGATAGGACAAATAGAAATTGGGGGGGGAGATAGAGAGGTAGAGAGAAAGATGGACACCTGCAGACCTGTATCACCTCTTGTGAAGCGACACTCTTACAGGTGGAGAGAGTCAGGTGCTCAAACCAGGATCCTTGCATGGGTCCTTGCACTTTGTACTTTGTGCACTTAATCTGGTGCACCACTATCCAACACCCCCAGTAGTGTTACTTTATCTACCTCTGAAATGTTCTCTCTCCTTCCCCCAAGGCCCTATAGAGGCAGTGGCATTCTGGAGCAGTCAAGGATGTGCCTATCTGAGAAATGGGAAAGTTCTATTGAGCCAACATGTCTTTATTTCTACCATCAGATCAGGGAGACTGTCACAAATGATGAGTAAAGATGACTCCTCCTCAGGAATTTTCCCTACTGTAAACTGTTTTGAAATGATATGAGACAAAAAAAAAAATCAGGATGGATGTGAGAATGCAGTGGCTGCTGAACATTCCCACTGTCTTCAAAAATCGGTATTAGTGTTCTCTCTTTATTTCATCTCTGTGGGCACTTTGCAAGAGTCAAAGCTGGGTGGTGCTCACTATAGGAGTATGGGCTGACAAAATTGATTTCAGCATCTTTTGTACAACTGTCCATCAGTTGCTTGCTGCAATCAAATATCACACTACCTGTGAAGACTCTTTGAGATTCCATTTTCACTTCCTCCTCTGCTTTTGAATGAATTGGAGAACTGTCTTTCCTATCAGGTCCTCTCTGATCCTAGTTTTGACCCTGCTAATGTATCTGTAAGTGCCAGTATCAACTCTACACCCTGCTAATAGTCTTCGTAGCTAATCATCTCATTTTTGGACTAGGAAAACAGTATAATGGTTATGTAAAAGTCTTTCATGCCTGAGGCTCTGAGGTCCTGGATTCAATGCTCAGACTGCATAAGCCAGAGTTGAGCAGTCCTCTGGGGCCTCTCTAATTCTTTTTCCCTCTCTCTGCAGCTCTCTCATTAAATAAAACATATTTTTTAAAAAGAACATAATTGGGGGATGGGTGGTAACGCACCAGGTTAAACACATACAATGCCAAGCATGCCCATGGCTCCTCATCTGCAGGGGGGCTGTTTCAAAAGTAGTGAAGCAGGTCTGCAGGTCTTTCTGTCTTATCCAATAAAAAATGGAAAAAAATATCCTCCAGGAGCAGTGGATTTGTAGTGCAGCCATAGAGACAACAATAGAGGCAAAAATCAATCAATCAATCATTAAAATAAAAAAAAACATAATTTTCTATTTTAGCAGATTATTCGCTGGTAAAATGTCAGGTTTGCATTTTTCTTTAGGTTTCCATTTTTTAGAAGTATTATATCCCTTTCTTTTCACTTTTCTTTTTTTTTGCTTTTTAATTTATTTTAATTTGGGGGGATTAATGTTTTTTTTTAATTTATTTTTATTTAAGAAAGGATAAATTAACAAAACCATAGGGTAGGAGGGGTACAACTCCACACAATTCCCACCACCCAATCTCCATATCCCATCCTCTCCCCAATAGCTTTCCCACTCTCTATCCCTCTGGGAGCATGGACCCAGGGTTGTTGTGGGTTGCAGAAGGTGGAAGGTCTGGCTTCTGTAATTGCCAGAACATGGGATTAATGTTTTACAGTTGACAGTAAATAAAATAGTTTGTACATGCATAACATTTACCAGTTTTCCACATAACAGTACAACCCCCACTAGGTCCTCTGCCATCGTGTTCCAGGATCTGAGCCCTGCCTCCACCACCTGAATCTTACTTTAGTGCAATACACCAACTCCATTCCAAGTTCTGCTTAGTGTTCACTTTTCTTTATGTTGTGCCCTGGCATTGCGTGTTGGCAATTCTACCCCAACTGGGTCTTTTTTTTTTTTTTTTCTTCTTCTTCTTCTTCATTATTTTCACTTTAAATACAGACAGAAAGAGAAAGAGAAGCAGAGAGAGTTAGAAGCACCACAGCACTACCCCACCATCTGTAACCTTCTGCTGATGCCACCGAGTTTTCATGGAGTGCTTGGGCTTCATTCATTGTAAGGTGTGTACTCTACCACCCAGTGGACTGTCTCCTGGTCCTATGTCACTGCCTTTTCTCTAAAGAAATAAAAAATTACACAGTCATAAAAGTTAAACACAAGTGAGATAGATGAGTTTGCCCATCTTCAAATGAAAAGTTTGGGGAAAATACATTAGACATGAGAGAATCAGAGGACACAGACTTCAATTTTATCATTGTCAGATGTGAATAAGTCTTGGAGATTTGGAATAAGTTTCTAGATAATTTCAGTACAATGGTCTTTATTTTTATTTATTTATTTATTTACTTGGGGAGAGAGAGAGAGAGAGAGGGGAACACTGTTCAACTCTGGTATATTATAATGAACTTGAGCCCTCTGGGACTTCAGGCATACAAGTCTGGTGCCCTACTATGTTACTGTCTTTTCTTCTCAAAAACAGACTTTTACTAAGGGCTAGGCACTCAATTATGTGGTAATGAAGAAAAATGCTCCCTCCCACCCTTGGGGCTGTGTAGCTGGAATCATACAAGTCTAAGCTGCTGTCATGTTTTCTGTAGTATATATTCATGATCTGACTGCCCTGCACATGAACTCTCTTTCCATGTTTGAGAAATCACCTACCATCTTTTTATTTATTATTATTTTTAAAAAAATAGTTATTTTTTTATTGTTGTAGTTATTTATTACTGATGCTATCGTTGTTGGATAGGACAGAGAAACGGAGAAAGGAGGGGAAGACAGAGAGGGGAGAAAAAGATAGACACCTGCACACTGATTGTGAAGCGACTCCCCTGCAGGTGGGGAGCCGGGGCTCGAACCAGGATCCTCATGCCAGTCCTTGCACTTTGCGCTACCTGTGCTTAACCCACTGCGCTACCGCCTGACTCCCCCATCTTTTTATTCTTTAGATATTATTTTATTTCATATTATTTTTTAATGCCATCAGGGTTATTGCTGGGACTTGGTGCTTGCATGATGAATCCAACACTCCTAGTGGCTATTTTACCTCTCTTTTCACCTCTTTTTGTCTCCTCCTCCCCTCCTCATCTCTTCCTCCCTACTCCCCTCTCTCCTTTCCTTCCTTTTTTTTTTAAGTCAGAGATACATTTTTTTATCAAAATTGTAAGGTAATGGGGGAATAGTTCCATATAGTTCCCACCACCAGAGTACTGTGCTCCATCCTCTCCATTGGGAACTGCAGTATTTCTCTCAAGGTCAGTAATATGGGCTGATTCTATAACTATCTATATCTGTATATTTTTTTCCTCATTTTTTCCCCAGTGGTCCTGATTTTACTTTTTTTTTCTGGTTCACTCCTACACCTGTTACTACTTCCCTGTGTCTTTCCTTTATCTCTCTTCTCTTTCAGATAAGCAAATCTGTGCCTGGTTTCCTGTGTTTTCCAGATTTGATTCCCTTTCACTGATGGAAGAAAAAAAAAGTTTCCTAGTGGGATTGGGGGGGGGGATCAGAGTCCTCTGGTTTACTTCCCCAGTTGTTTAATTTTCCTTCCTTTTTTGATAGAGACAGAAATTGAGAGGGAGGATGTAGAAAGGGAAAGAAGGAACGAGAGCTATCTGCACTACTGATTAACTGCTTGTGAAGTGTCCCCCCTACAAGTGAGGGCTGGGGGCTTGAACCCAGGACTTAGCATATGGTAACATGTGTGCTCTACCAGATGTACCACCTCCAGGTCTCTAGTATTATTATTTTAAATCTAAAAAAAAAAAAAGACCAAATGGTTTTTAAGATTGGGAAAATGACTGCATAAAGTACTTCTAGAGGATAATATCCCTGATGTTGAGGCCAACTAGTTGTCAAGTTCATGCTTGCCTTCTGCATACCTTTTAATTTACATTTGAAAAATAGTTTCCAAAAGAATAAATAAAACAAAGCAAGAACAAAGCTTTAGACAAGAACAAAATAGTAGTTATCAGAAAAGGAGGGAGCAAGAGATTGGAAAAATTAAGTAAAAAGGTCAATTGTCCTGATGGGCGGAAACCAGACTTTTGGAGCAGAGTAGACAGTAATATATGCACATGTGGATATATAATTCTGCACAGGACACCTATGTGTTAAAAACTAAATTTATCTCACTTTAAAAAATAATAATAATAAAAAGAGGGGCTGGGAAGTGGTGTACTTGTTTGAGCACACATGTTGCCATGCACAAAGAGCCAGGTTCAAGTCCCTGGTCCCCACTTGCAGGGGGAAAACTTCACAAGTAGTAAAGCAATGCTGCAGGTCTCTCTCTCTTTATCCTCATCCCCTCTCAAATTCTCTGGCTCTATAAAAAAAAGGAAGGAGGAAAGAAAGAAAGGAAGGAAGAAGGAAGGAAAGAAAAGGGGTAAAGAAAAGGCTGTAGACCTCTAATAGATCCCTCTCTCCACCAGCACTGGTTACTTCCATCAGGAAAGTCATCATAAGCCCTCTTGTGGGCCTTCCCAGGACCTTGTCTCACTATAAAGCAGCAATGGTAGGGACTGCCCCACTCTCTAAAGGGAGGCTGGATCATCCTGCCCTGCCACTGGAGGAACACTGGTCCTGAAATGAGTGCAGCCTGGAATGTTCCGAGCTGTGCCCATGAACTGTGAGCTCAGACCAACAGGGACTCAGATGGAGCGGGGGGTGGGGGTTGGGGGGTGGGGGGTGGCTTAATGCCCGACAATAGAAGCCAGAATTCCAACCCCCCAAATAATTTTGATCCATACTTCTAGCAGGGGAGAAATTGTAGGGGGAAGATGACCAGAGGGCTCTAAACTACAACTCCATCAAGACCTGGAGAGAAAATAGAAAAAAAAGGAGGGACATTTGGATCTACTAATATGTGTATATGTGACTTGGAAAGGAAGAAAAAATGGGACCATAGGGGGGAAAAGGGGAAAACATATCCAAATATAGACTGATAGTTATAGAAATAATAATTAATCCATATCTGCCACCTTAAGAGAACTGTTGCAGCTTATAGTGGAGGGACTGGAGATATAGAACTCTGGTGGTAGGGATGGTGTGGAGTTGTACCCCTGTTATCTTGTAAAGCAATGTTAAAGCACTAATAAAAAGGTTTTTAAAAAGGCCACTGGGAGCAGTAGATTCATTATGCAGGCACCAAGCGCCAGCAATATCTTGATGGCAAAATAAATAATAAGAGACAAAAATAAAAAAGAAAGCTGCACTCACTGCCACCATAGCTTTACCCCATGTCCATCTATGTAGCTTGCTCCGTGTCCTTTCCACTGAGCAAGTATTTGGACACTTCCTTTTGAGATTGAAATTTGGCATAAACAGTGAGACTTTGTAAATGCCTACTTTCTTCTGCAGTAGTGTGCCAGAGATCTGAAAGTGCCCTGAACAGGTCATGCTGTAAGACACTTCATATGATCTAGATGTGCTTGTGTTACTAAAGTAATTCTTCATGCTAAAATTGGAGTAAACTAACTCCAATGGCCTGAGCGAGATGTAAAGTGATCTGATAAAGAGGGACTGAGATTTAGGAGACTTGGAGTTTGATCCTTTTATCTATTCACTGGCAAATGTGGCTATGGAAATCCCACATCTTTGGAAAGTCCAGCCTTATTACTCAGCCTTGGACTCTCCATTTGCATAAAATATTGGCCAGTTATTTTTTTTAACAACTTCTCAGCTCTCAGTTCTTGTGTTTTATGATTCCTTATAAGGTGAAAGCCTGCGTGAACTTGGTTGAGGATTGCCTTTAGTAATACCCACTCCAGGTTAGGCCCTTAGGCCCAGTCAGGGGAGGAATGTGTGCTCAGATGATTTCCCATTTGAAGGAAAAAGTCCTTCAATCCTCAGAAGTAAGTCTTCTGACTCAACTCCTAAGAAAAAAAAGTTGGAGGCACCCAAAGACATGGTTGGAGCTGAATCTGGTACAACCATTTAATCGTGAGAACAAACATGTGAAGCAGATGTTATACTTAGCCAAAGAGGAAACTGAGGCTCAGAGTTCTAGTGGCAGGCAGCAGAGAGGATTCCAACTGAAGTCTTGTAGTTTTAGTGTCTGTGATTTTTCCATCTACATCTTTAAAAATATTTTTTACAGGGCGGTAGCTCAGTGGGTTAAGTGCACGTGGCACAAAGCACAAGGACCCCAGTTAGAGCCCCCGGCACCCCACCTGTAGGTGAGTCGCTTCAGAGGTGGTGAAGCAGGTCTGCAGGTGTCTATCTTTCTCTCCCCCTCTGTCTTCCTCTCCTCTCTCTCTCCATTTTTCTTTGTCCTGTTTAACAACGATGACATCAATAACAACAACAATAATAACTACAACAATAAAAAACAAGGGCAACAAAAGGGAAAATAAATATATATATGTATATATAATTTTATATAAGACAGAGAAGAAAAGAGAAGAGAGAGAGAGAGAGAGACCCCATAGCACCACTTTGCTATAAACTGCAAGCCTCAGATTTGCAAGTGCCAGACTCTCCAATTGAGCTAATGATATTTCCTTAGATGCATGAGCTACATTTCAAACATGGTTGAAATGAACAGTGAGGTGCACATTCAAAGTGGGTGATATGTGGATCCCCACTTCTCAGTTTCAATGTTATAATAGAGTCCTAAGGGCACTGACTATGGCCAAATCTAGCTCTGTCTTTTGCTCTCTGTGTGACCTTCAACAAGTTCATCTTTCTGACCTTCAGTCTCCTGATATATAAATTGTGGAGAAAGGTAATAGTACCTTCTTCACATAAAGGTTACTGAAGTTAAGTGGAAGTACTTAAAATAATGAATGTTTCATTAGGTTGGTGATATATAAAGGGTCAATTTTTCATGTCAAAACTGTAGAAAATTCTACTGCTTCTACTTCCAAATTTGCTCTCAAGCTCATCTAATTCTTTCCACCATCTTATTCTAACCACTAAAACAGAATATATATAGCAGACATATCATAATTTGTGATTCTTGTGTGTGTGTCCATGTTGGTATTGCACCAAAATCTTTTCCAATTCCTTTACCATTTCTGTGCAGTGCAAATCTGCTGCCTATATAGTTGTAATTTTTGGAAGCCTTCCCTCAATTTCTAGAAACAACTTTGCCACTGAAAGGTGGGTAATTTTTAATAAATGAGAGAGATATGAGGGTATAAACACCCAACTGCTCTCATAGCTTGTGCAGAAGAACTCTGAGCACCCTGAGATCCTTGGCATTGTGAACCTGGGACTTGCAGAAGCATGTGCTTTGTTTTCTTATTGCTCTCACAATCAGATCTGGTCCTTGAGCCTTTGGGTCACCCTGTTGTCAGCACCTCTGGGCTCCCTCTAGTTTCTCTTAGTTTTGACATATCTGACTTGTGCCTGATGAACTTCTTGATTTGCTTTTTGACAATCTTAGGCTTCAGGAGGGGTCTGAGGGCAACCACGATGCCAAGCAGCAGATGGCTGCCACCTCTGTAAGTAGGCTATCTTACCAGCCCTAATTTAGAGGTCTTCTATGAGACAAAACCATATTTATGCAGCTGGTTTAATGATAAAGCAAGTGGGCCCTAGATCAAGCATCCTCAGTGGAGTAAGATGAAACTTTATTCAGAGAGAATCATGATAATACTAAATAATAATGAAATCATCTGTATGTATTAAGTGCATCTGAGCCAGTCCTTGAATGTATGATGTGTTGTCTCAATCATCAAAACCAATACATGGGGTGACTTATGCATTAATATATTATCAGATGAAGAAGTTGAGGCCTATGGAGTTTAAATGACTTACACAAGGTCCTATAACTAACAAGAGGCAGAACTATATAGCTTGATATGAATTATTTTTACCTGAGAATCTCTGATTTCATTACTTTATTTTAACCCTTGGGTTATAAATACTTAAATTATTCTGTCTAGTGAACTAAGTGAAGCACTTCAGCCTGGAGAAAATAAAATGGAAAATAAGATATAAAAGAAAGATGCTATCATCTTGAGCCTTCAAAGATCTGCATGGAGACTCCCATGGAGAGAGAAAGCAAGTGTAATTTCTGTGGCTCTGTCTCAGAAGACATTTCTTTATTTTTATTTTTATTAATAAAAAGGAAACACTGACAAAAACCATAGGATAAGAGGGCTTCTGGCCCGTGGTCAGGGAGAACAGAAGGTTCAGGCAAATTCCTCTGAATATGAGTGAATAGCTTTTTGGGAGTCTCTGTAGGAAAGCAAGGAGAGAACTAAAGCTCAGGAGAGGCAGTTGGCTGGCTTTGAGGAACTTTAACATCTCAGGCAGGCCCTCAAGTCTAAAATATTAAAGAATTAAAAGATTCACTCAAATCTTTGTGCATGTAGTTGGTACGAGATAGTTCTAGAGTGGCAATATTTACACTGGTAACATGACTTGAAGGAAATTTACTAATGTCATGTCAATGAGTGGAAGAGATATATGCTTTACATATACTTTGCATAAGGGAGGCAGAGTTATTGTGCTGCAGGATGAACCAGCATAATGTAATGGTCAGGATAGTGTAGGCCTGGAGTCAGCCTACACAGATAACTTTGCACAAGCTACCTAGCACTTCTGAGCCTCAGTTTCCTTACCTGTAGAACAGTGTGGATTATGTATCTGAAGCTGAAATACTTAGGTTAAATTCTTGAAGACTACAAGGCCTCAAAAAGGTTTTTTTTTTTTCTGAAAGTAGGTTTCAATTCTTAAAAAAAACACAAATGCAGATATTTCTTTATCAGTTGCATAATAAGGAATACTTAAATCATTCCTGCCAGTTACGAGGAGAAAAAACTTTAAATATGAGATACTGTGTTTGAGTGGTGATACCATGGTTAAAGCACTGGACTTGCAACTTGCAAGCATGAGGTAATGAATTCAGTCCCTGATACTGCATGTACTTTCTCTCTCTCACTTTCTGGTGTTAATAGATAAATCTCTAAAAGTTAAAAATATAAATCTGAAAAAAAATATAAATCTGAAATGCTGGAATCCCGATATTCAGAGAATCTGGGTTTTCTGTAACCACAGCAATAGCTAACATGTACTAAGTACTCAGATACATTTCAAATCACACAGCTGGTTCTTGGCTAAGGCAGGATTAGAGGTCGACTTTCCTGAATTTAGGCTCTATTTTTCTCCACCTATAATGGAACATTTTGCCTACCCAGATGGCAGGTTTCTGAAAAGAATGGGGCATAAATATTTTGTTTGGACTCTCCCTGTTTTGATTTCACATAAAACAGACCAATTCTGGATGGAACTTGTCCTATCTCCAGCTAACACATCTGCCCAAATATCCCTTCTTCACACACATACTCACTAGATCTACTTTTCTTCCTTTTCTATTTCTTCCTGCATCTATTTTGATCTCATGTGGAGCTTTCCAGTCATTATTCTTCATTTACTACATTTTCCTTTTGTTTCTCTACTTGCTTAGATATTTATATCTTTCCTCAGGAGGGTTATCACTAGGGTTTCGTACCTGCATAATGAATCTACCACTCCTGGCGGCCATTTCTTTTCCATTTTTTTTTTTAAATAAAGGGTGAGATGGTAGGGGAGTTTGTGTGTCTGCGTGTGGGGGCAGACAGAGAATAAGAGGTACTTGGAGCATTATTCCACTGCTCATGAAGCTTCCCTCCCCCCCGAAGCTGGAGACCAAGGGCTTGAATCCAGGCATTCATGCATGTGCTCTACTGGGTGCACCATCACCCACTCCTCAGCTAGATTTATTTCTACCACTCAAATGCTTAAACTTCTAATCAAGTAGTATCCAACTGAGATATAACATATCAACAATATGCAGTTGGAATGGTTGCAAGTCATATCATTTTTGAAAACTTATCAACAAAATAGAATGGTAGTGGTGTTGCCAAGAGGAAATGAACAGTAATGGTAGATACAGCAGGGCTCCAGGGGGTTCCAAAGGAACTCTTTTTGATCACCCTGGCATACCTGGTTAACAGCCTAGTCCTTTGAGTTGGGAAGAGCTCTTGGCTCTGCTCCTTCTTAAAAGTTCACTTACCTGTAAAGTGGAACTTCTAAGAGTTGCTAGAGCACTCAAGGAAACCATGTTGACCTCATATAGTGTCTGACATAAGGTATGTGCTATGTGATGGTAATAGCTATTAAGGTACTGACTGGTGTTTATGTCCCAGCTCTCTGGCTCCTCCCTTCTGGTTCAAATAACCAGGACAAACAGTCCATAAGACAAAGCCTGCTCAATTCCCTGGACCTTGAGATAGTAACTAGGATAGAGATGCTAAGTAACTTAGGAGATATTTCAACAACTAAGTTTAAAGATTATGAAAAAAATCCTAGCAGTTCAAAAACTTCAAAAAACAAAACAATAAATAGGAACATGTTTAGTTAACAATACTATTTCTTTCTAATGCAAAGTTAAGTAGATATAAGATTTGGTTCTTTTTTTAAGTACTATTTTATTTTATCTTTTATTAGTGATTTAATATTGATTTACAAAATTATAAGATAACAGGAATATAATTCCATAATGTTCACATCATCAGAGCTCTGTGTTCCCATCCACTCCATTGGAAACTGAAGTAGTTCTCTCAAAGTTACAGATATGGGCTGATTTACTAACTATATACCTATGTCTATATTCATTTTAAGTATTATTTTTAAAATGTTTATTTATTATGTATGAAAGAGAGTTTCACATGAGGCAGAGGGAAGAAAACAGAGAGAGGAAGAAGAGAAAGAAAAGGAGGAGGAAGAGACTGACAAGCTAGAGTACCACTCCAATACATTCAATGCTGGGGACTGAACTAGGAAACTAATGTGTGAAAGTCCAATGTTCTGCCACGTGAGCTATTTCCCTAGATACTCCTGGATCCTTTTTATAGCCTCTCCAAACAAAGGGGACACTCATCTTCCATATTTCATTGATCTTGTCCTTCCTGCCTTCAAGGGTGGAACCAATCCACTTGGATTTCTCTCACCCATGGGAATTCACCAATCTAAGGAAAAATGTGGAGTGCAGAATTTTACCTTTCCTGCTTTTCCAGAGAACCATCCACTTCTGTTTATTCGACAAAAATCCCAAATAGTATTTACTCTAAGCTTGCCTTTCTCCTATCCAGACAGCTTGTTAAAGTCCTATCAAACACCCTTCCTGAACACAGCTCTGTATAGTTCTATTTCTGTTCTATGCCCACCAACTCCACATTGCCTTGGCAACCAATTAAAATACTCCTATGAATGTAGCGTTATCATTCTTAATTCTGCAAAACCAGAGCAACCTGCTCAGAAGACTGTGACATGCCAATCAGTTGGTATGCTCCTCTCTATTCTGGTTTGACTTCTTTTTTCACCTCCCAATTACCTCTGAATTCCCCGCAAGCACCTACATGTCATTCTTAACTAACTTGGCCCTAAGTCAAGAAACACCCTTGTTATGCATGTACAAACTATTGTATTTACTGTTGAATGTAAATTCAACAAATTAAACATTAATTCCTCAATAAAGAATTAAAAAAAAAAAAAAAAAGAAACACCCTTGTCAACAGGACAGGGGTCGGAAGGGATCCTGGGGACAAAAAAAAAAAGGGCATTTAGCCTCAGGGGGAAGACACCAGGGACTTTTCAGCCATGGAATCTGACTTTAACTTAGCAGTGTCTTCTAAAGGAGCAAATTTGATAGTTACATGGTATGGAAGAAGATAAGACACCTTCTGAGCCTCATGGAGTTTATAGTCCAGTGGGAAAAACAAGTGAGCAGATAACCTGATTTGTGCTGTGGAGAGTGGCAGAAGCACTGGGGAGGAAGCTATGGTGGGTTTGGGATTTGGGTCAAAGGGCTGACTTCCTGGAGGAGTGAATGCTACAGAGACAGAAAGGTGAGTTGTAACCAGACATGTTTATCAGTTTCCCAAATAGGTGGAAAATTTCATTCTTGCCTTTTCTAACATTGGCAGTTGGTAGTCTCAGCTTGCATGGTTTACTAAAGATACTTGTGGACTTGACTGATTTTTCCTGTCTCCAGGCTGAAGTTTTCCCATGAACCACTCCGGGAAGGATAACACTGAGGGATATTAGTTCTCCCACCTTTATTCTTGGCTCTCCATGTGCATACAAACGGTGACTAAAAGACACATCTTTCCAAAATTAACAACCAAGCACAGGGATCATGCCACCAGGATTCACTATCCTGTGCCTGCCTGTCAGGGTATTACTTGGTTTGCAACCCTCACATCATGGGTTTCTATAATAAATGATGAAATAAGGAGAAATTGGACAACAGCATTTGAAAAAAAAAATGCAACCTCACAAACTTCCCCCATGAACACTCCCACATATTCAGGCTTGCTAAATTTTGATCTGTAATGATTTTATTCCATTTTATCATTTTATGTAACATTTACTGAGCACAACTCTCTTAGTAAAGAGAATGTAGTAGCACCTGTTTCAGTGGATTGTAGAAAGAGTTAAATTAAATTCTTTAGGTAAAAGTGATTTACCTAGTGTCTGACACACAAGAACTTTTATGATTCATTAACTACATCATAATTATCAGTTTACATGGCTGTCTCCCTAAGTCCATGACCTCATTGAGGGCAAAGATCATATCTTATGTATTTTTTTGCTTTTCACTGGAACCCAGCAAAAGGTCTTATTCATAATAGTTGTCTTGTGTTTGTCTGTTGAATACATGAAGCATAAAAAATAATGACAATCTGCACATTACTTTGTGTCATATCCAGTGCTAATAATTTATAAGAATTACCTTGATTTACTCTCTGGATGGTGCCATGATTACAGTGATCCCTATATCTACAACATAGTGAAATAGCATACAACTGCAACAAAAGGACTGGTACTTTATAAGACTGACCTACTTAAATGAGTGGATAAGACAGTTAACCTTTACCAGGAACCTTTATGCAAACCCACTCTAAGCACTGTATAGGTATCGCTTTGTTAAATCTTCCTAATAACCCTATAAGGTGAGTTTACTATTTCCATCTTATGCTAAAGATGCTCAGAACAACTAAGCAACATGACCAGAAGCACAAGCTGGTGTACACGATTGGGGAGCCTTTATTTTGAATCACGGCATTATCTTGTTTACTAATCCCATGTAAGTCTGAGACCAGAAGCAGCAGAACATTGGAATAGACATTTTAATGTGATGCTAAAACACATACTCCTTTTACTGAGAAAGAATTTTTAAAGCTGTGTTTCTTTTCATAGGCAATGGAGAGTCACTGTTTACTGAGTACAAAGATTCTGTCTGTAATAAGGAGAAAGTTCTGGAGATGGGTAGTGATGATGGTTGCACAACCGTGTAGATGTACTTCGTGCCACTGAAATACACAACTAAAATGGGAGAGTCTGTCATGTATATTTTTTATATGTGATGTGATGTGAGGGGTCCATGACCATATTCCCACCTGAAATGCTTTTATTTCTTACTAAAGCCACATTCTTACCTGTCTTCCCTTCATACTAGAGTCCAGGACTATCCTGTTCATAATTCAGTAGTAAATTCTTTTAAAGCATCATCCTAATTGCTAGTAGTACTCTACTAAGTGTAAGTGACTTAAGATAAAGGGTTTCTCCTAAGACCAAAATGGACATAAAATGTGTGGCATTTGATTCAAGAGCTTAAGCTTTCATGGAGAGGTATTCCTATCTTTTTCAGGCTAGAAATTAATGAAGTAAGTGATTTTGAACCTGGCCTTCTATGCCTTCTGGGCAGTGGTGGTTGTCACCCAAAAAAGGGTATAAATTAGGTGATTCACCTCAAGAAAATTTCAGTTATCACAAGACTTTATTCCTAAGAGAATGTTCCTCCCATTCCACACATAGCTCTGTAATAGCTTGACGCATAAAGAGTCCATTTCTTTATCATGAGGAGATATTTCATGACTGCAAAAGTCCACTGCAGACATGAATGCACTCAGTTATTTATCCACCCATTCACAAATTATCTTGGGGGTCTTAATATGGGCTAGGCTATTGATTGGGTGTTCAGAGTACTGTACTGGGGGGATAAGATCAGTTGTCTGTTTTCCTTGTGCTTGAAAAAAGTACTAAGAATGACAGGTTGGAGGTGAACTTGAGTCCTTCAGTCTCTGAGCACCTCTTGTGTGAACTTTCAATGGTGTGAACCTAGGTGCAATCTGTTGAATGGTTTCTGAGCTGGGGATATGAAAAATGGTGAATGAGTTTTTCTTCCCTTGCCATGTTTCTTTGGACATGCTAACTAGGATTATCAGATAACCTGTCCACTTCCTTGGATACGAATGGCTGTGTCTGCCAGTGAGGTGGAGGGTGCTCCTTAGCTGTCCAATAAACGCAACTATCAGCTTGGAGCAGAGATATCTTATTTACATCTCCTCAATAAAATAGACCCTATCAGATACATAAGGATAAGTAACTACTGAATAGTTTTCCCAGGGAGAGATTTCATCATAGGGCAACTTACACATGTCTTCCTTGAGGTGGTTTTGAGCCAGGTATTATCCAGTGATCCTTTTTCTTCTCCATCTGTCTTTCCCAACTTCCATTCTTTGAGATATATCCATGCTTCCCCTAATGCCCACATGGTCAGATTGTTACAGGATCTTTGTAACAGGGGGCTGGGTGGTGGTGTATTTGGTTGAACATACATGTTACAATGCACAAAGACCTGGCTTCAAGCCCCCAGCTCCCACATATAGGGGGAAATCTTTAGAAGTGGTGAAGCAGGGCTGCAGGTGTCTTTCTCTCTCTCTCTCCCTCTCTATCTCCCCCTACCCTCTTGATTTCTGGCTGTCTCTATCCAATAAATAAAGATAATACATTTTTTAAAATTAATTACAATAGATCACTGAAACATCTGTTCCTAGGGAGTTTCTTTTTCCAGATAAACTTCATTTCCCTCAAGCTGAATAACATTATGAGGTGAGACAGGGCATGCTCAGGGTGGTATGGCCTTTGACAAATAGTCTTATCATCTGATAAAGCACCAGATCTTGATCATGTCCTTTTGCCTTAGTCAACTTTACTGGGCTAAGAAGTACATACAAAAAGGAATTCCTTATAAATAGGCAGTTTACCTTAGGCAGTCTACCTATACATAGACAGACCTACATATAATATAAGATACAAAGCGTTTGAATCACCCTAATAATCATGACAGTTTATATCAACAGCTTTGCCATTCCTAAGAATTTTATTAAGACAGAATCAGATAGTATGTGCCCTTTAGTGAGATGTTTCTTTTTCCATATCTTAATATATCAAAACTAGTATGTAACAGTGAGTCTCTAATAGTTCCTTTTTTCCCTAATAGCTGTAACTAAATAGATAATGAAACTTAAATGCATAATATCCCTAACTCAGGGCTACGTGGACTATGTGTACTGACTAGCTGCTCTACCATGAGCCAGTAAGCTCTAGGAAGGCAAGAACCTTTGTTTTGCTGTGTAGGTTCTATGGGATCTATATCTGGGTACTAGGAGGTGTTAAATAAATACTACAGAACATAGTGATCTTGAGTTTCACACGATTTTCTCAAAATACCTTTTAATCACAAGAGCTTGCCTAAAATTCTTTTTGGAATGAGTCAGTAGTCCAACTGACTCATTAATAGTGGTTAATAGTGGTTCTTTGGGTTGGAGTGGGGAGGACTCAGCTATTTCTGTATTAGTAAGAGCGTTAGTAAGAGACAGCATTTCACAAAATTTGTTACATGCACCAGGTTAAACAGGATGTAAGGGTTAGGGGAATGCTATTTTTATAGAAATACGGAAAAGGGTCTGCAAAATAGCTCACTTGGACAGTGTGTTGCTTTGCCATGCATGTGACTCAGATTCAAGCCTGGCTCCCACTGTGCTGAAGGAAGCTTTGGTGCTGTGATCTCTTTCACTTTCTTTTCTTTTTTTTTTTTAATTAAATTTTTTTGTTATCTTTATTTTTATTTACTGGATAGAGACAGCAGACATTGAGAGGGAAGGGGGTGATAGAGAGTGAGAGACAGAGAGACACCAGCAACACTGCTTCATCATTTGCAAAGCATTCCCCTTGCAGGTGGGACTGGGGGTTCGAACCTGGGTCCTTGTGCACTGTAACTCAACCACCTGGCCCCTGTGGTCTCTTTCACCTTCACACACACATTCACTCTCTGCCTCTCTGTCACTATCTAAAAAAGGAAAGGAGAGAAAGAAAGAAAGAAAGAAAGAAAGAAAGGAAGGAAGGAAGGAAAAAAGAAAGAAAGAAAGAAAGAAAGAAAGGTGGAAAACGTTTTTTTATCGTAATCTACCACTTAGAGATTCAAAATTCCTTTGCTGTTGAAAGTGCTGGAAATCTCATTTTCTGTCCATTTTGGAGCTTTATGGGTTGTCTATTAATAGATGAACAGAATGTACATGGAACATAATGTAAGAGACTCCCCTTATAGAGACATATGGATAAAAAAATTAAGAAAGAGAAGGAGATGGCAAAGAAATTGAGGACAGCTGTATTTGAGCAGGTCCCAGCTAAGCCCCAAGCTCTGCAATAGCATTTGGAGTGGATGGAGGAGGATGCTCTTCTTGAGTCAAAGGCTGAACAAGCACTTTCTCTCACACCATAAGCTCTTTATAGTATGAATAGGCCTGTGGGCAGGCATCCCTTCCAAGGAAGAGGAAATGAAAACAACATTAAAATATGCACTGGCTAATACCTTCAGTGACCCTCCCAGTGCTGCCTGTGGTGGTGAGGTTGAGTAAGGAGAACCCACAACCCTCACCCTGCCACACACCTCTGCCTAGGCCTTCCCACATTGGACAATCTGTTGTGTTTGCCTAGACACCTATAAGCTGATAAGAAATTCAAAGCAGGTAACAAAACATCTCGCTAATGCACAAAGGAGATCAACTATAGAAATTACTCAAGTGATAGCCAAGGTCTTCTTGCATTGATCCAATATACACAGAGATGAAAGAAATTTGAGGGAGCCATATGAAAACTGGAGAGACTAAAAGAACTGTAAGAACTCCCTATGTTGTATAATGGCATACATCACCTGGAAACATATATAAATATCTGCCTATGCATAATTTCTATTTTTATCTATATAAAATCCATTATGTGTTACTATTCTACCACAAATAAAAATGTATATGCATATATATATACAATTTCTCTTTTATTTATGTAAAAATCTACTACAATTTCTGTAAATTTTAGCACATACGTAGCTTCACTTAAGCACCACCACCAAAACCAGGATATAGAGTAGACCCATCACTTCATAAAACTCCCTTATATTATCTCTCTTAATCCATAACCTTGACTACTGAGAACTATTACTTTCCATTATTAAGAGTCTTGTCTTTTCAAAAATACCCTTTCCTTTTGCTATCCACTTTATGTCTTAACAGAAGTCTCTGTACAAACCCACTGCTATTGCATTGCTCTTTATAGTTTTTAATGTTCATTAGTATCTATTAGTACTAGGCACTTGCACTGAACTTTACCTGTCAAAACATATTTTATTTTAATCTCACAATAATCTTTTGATTAATGTATGCCATTATGATCTCTAGTATATTGATCTGGAAACTAAGCATCAGAGATTAAGCAACTTATTTAACATCAAACAGCTAATGAATAATAGAATTCCAGCACAAAACCAGCTCCATTTTAAACACAGTCCTTGAATATTACAGTAAGCAGTAGATGGAATGGGACTGTAACTAGCAAGGAGGAATTCTGAGAGAAGTGGGTTGTATGGAATTTTTTAAAATAAGTTTTTAATGAGGTAATATATAATATATTATAATGATATAACCACAACATATTCACATAATATCAAAAACAATACATTTATATATCAATTATATAAGTATATATTGATATAGTTTTATACTATAATTTTAATACATAATATATCATAAATATTATAATCTTTATAAGTTTCAGGCATTACAGTTCCATATTTATATACCTACAGATACTATATCATCATGTACAGGTCCATGACCTCTGGAAGTCTAGCATGCTCTTACCCCTTCGAGTAACTACTAACCTAATACCTTGTTATGCTTTTTAAAATTTGCTTTGTTTCTTTATAATCCACATATGAATAAAACTACATGGTATTTGACTTTCTCCAAAATTATTTAATTTAGCATAACAGACTATAGGTGCAGCCCAGTGGCAGAATGTGGGTTTTGTATGTATGGTGCCCTAGCTTTGCTCCTAAGCACAACAAAAGCAAAAACAGACCAAGCATGATACTCTTTATTCTATGCATATTGCCTCAAATGACAAGATTTTATTTTATTTTATTTTATTTTATTTTATTTTGTCAGCAGGGTTATTGCTATGGCCTGGAGTCTGTATGGCTTCACTATTTCTGGTGGTCTTTTTCCTTTCTTCCTTCCTCTCTCCCTCTTCCTTCCTCCCTTTTTTTTTTTTAACAAAGGGTAAGTGACAAAGAGGCTTCCCTATCATTGCTTCACTGCTTCTTAAGTTTCATCCCTGCATGTGGAGACCAGGGGCTTGAACCTGGGTCTCTGCAACATGGTAACATGTACACACTACTGGATGAGCCACTACCTGGTCCCCATGCTGTCAATTTTAGCAGTCAAATAGTATTCTGTTGTATTTATGTAATGTATATTGATATATAGACATCTTTTCTACTCATTCACTCATCATTGGCTACCAATTCATTCATATTTATTTATTTTTATTTACCAGTGCACTGGCCAGTGTGGTGTGGGGGATTAAACCTGGGACTTCAGAGCCTCAGACATAAAAATCTCTTTGCCTAACCATTATGCTATGAACCCCCACCAAGTCATGTGTTTTACCAACAGTCCCAAAAGGTTCTCCTTTGTCCGTGCTGTTTCCAACACTTGCTTCTTGTATTTTTTAATAATAGTCATTCCAGCAGGTGTGCGATGGCTTCTTTTAGTTTTGATTTGCATTTCTCAACTAAAAGTGACAATGAACATTTTTCTAGGTATCCCGTGGTCATTCTGTATGTCTCCTTTGGGAACATGTATACTTAATCTGTCTATTTTTAATCAAGTTGTCTTTTGTTGTTGTTATTAAGTTGTAGTACCACTATCTATATTTTAGATATTAATCCACTGTTATGTGATTTGTAAATATCTTTGCCCATGTAATCCATTGTATTTTGTTTTGGTAATGATTTTTTTCTTTTTTTTTTTTTTTTTTACAATGCAGAAGCTTTTTGGTTTGATGTAGTACATTTGCTTACCTTTGTTTTTGTTTCTCTTGTGGGACCATGTGGTTTTATAAAAAAGTTGGCAAATATGTGTATGAAGCCCGAGAACCATCTGGTTCTCCTCACTTTGCATTCTCAGCTTCCACCTTTCTGTCTTCCTCCACCTGCCATGTGTGGTCCTTGCTGACCTGGGTGGCACCTGCCTGCTGTCTTTAGGGGCTTGGGTTGGTTTTATCCCTTTGCAAACTTGGCAAAAACTACCATCTGTGTCACATCTCTGCTGAGGACACAGCCTCCGAAACCCATGAAAGAAACTGGAGATCTTCTTGTTTCTACTCAGCCTCCACTCCCTCATGTGTTTTTTGAATTCACCCATCTCCCCTGGTTGTTTGCAACACCAGCTGAAAAAGTTTCTAGGACACAGACACGTGGTCTATGTGTTGGAGGTGGCAGGTGTGTTCTCACTGAGATGGGGTGAGTGAAACTGGAACGTGTGTGGTTGGTCTGATGTTTAACAAAGAAGGGCGAAAGTCTGGCCCTGCAAGACCTAGGGCGGCAACTTTCTTATTGGGGATGGTGTGAGAGGCTGGGGAAAGGTAGAAATTCATGAAAAAAATGATGATGCTGGGAAAGTGAAACAGACTCTGGCCCTCCATAGAGTATTCTTCTGAGTTTACTATTTGGGGAAGGGAAGTTAATGAATCTGTTTTCTCCTAGAATCAACCTCTAGTTCCTAAAGGGTCTTGGAAATCACTGCAAGCCAGCACATGCTGGGAGGAATCACATATCTACCTAAATCATGGTCATGGATCATTTAGAGAAGAGAGAGAGAGAAAGAAAGAGAGAGGAGAGAGAGAGAGGATGATATTCTGTTAACAAGGGGAGGTAAAAAAAAAAAGGGTGTGTAATTTAGAGCAGAAAGTGTTGAGTCATTTCAGTAACAATAACAGCTAACATTTACTGAGCACTTAATATGAGCCAGTCACCGTGGTAAGACCTAATTGATGTGAATCACCTCATTTATTTCACACAACAACCCTCTGAGGTTGGTAGTGCTATTATCTCCAATTTACAAGTAGGAGGGAATTGGAGACTCTGGGGTTTAAGTAACTCAACCAAACACCATGAAGACTGAGGGGGCAGAATCAGCACTTGAACTGGAATTTTTCAAAACTAAGCCTGCCATTTCTTAACTTGGCTAACTTGCTGGCTGTCTTAATTCAAAACTATTGGTAAAGTGAAAAAGAGTGAAGAAGCAGAGAGCTTGGCTCTTGGGGAGCCCAGAATCTTTTTGAAAGCTTGCAGAGATCCTCTGGCTTGACTGAAGAAATGGAAGGAAAAAAAAAAAACCAGTAGGATCTGCATGTCAGGGGGTCCCAGATGTCTGTGGCACTTACCTGTTGGTTTGAATTAATTGCACACTATAGAAACCTGCAGCTATTTCCCAAGTTTTCTTTCTACACAATCGACTTGGGAGGGTTTTAAGACATGTATGTACAATGAACTATTTTTTTTCCTCTTTGGTTGGCACCATGAAGTGTGACTACTAGTTCCACCCTAGCATACCGGTTGGCACAAAAAGCATCAGGTCTCTCTGAGCCAACAAAAAGATCTCGATGAGCTTGTTTTTAAGTGAGCCTAGGTAAGCAAAACAGACTTTGGGCTTAAAATGCTCCTGGAAAGGAAGTTAAATGAACCCTTTCAGAGTGCCAGGTTAACACTGAGCCCTCTGGAAGAGGTACTTAACAAAATGGCACCCTGTGACAACTAGTTATTTATGCCCTCTTAGGGGAATACTTTATACCTAGTATTATACTGGCCTGGACTCATCACAGTCAAGTTCAATAATAATACCTGTGACTTCCCTTGCAAGGGGACATCACTGTTTCTGTTTTTTGTAGAATGCTTCATGCATGGCAGGGCACAATAAACAGTCAACAATAATGTTTACAGTGATAACAATCTTCCAAATGTCTTTCATCTAAGGATCTCAAGGTACTTTGTAAACACCAGTTAGTTAAAGCTTCACAATGGCTCTCTGTTTTTTATAATATATTTTCCCATTTTACAGAATTTTAAATTGAGACCCAGCAAACTTAAATAGCTCGCCCAAAGTCATATGGCAGGCTGAAATTAATGATAATGATGATGCTTTGTATTTAAGTGGCACAGGCTTTCCAAGGCAACATGAGTCTGTTGCAAACCTCATTTTCACACTCTCCTAGGGGAAGGAGGTTTGTAAGTTATCTTGGTGACCAGATTGTGTAAACGGAGGCACAAAGGGCAAGTAGTTTGACAGAGACATTTCTGAAGACACAAGTCTACTTCTCTAACTCACAGAATCAGAGAGTGGTATTCCAGACAAGTCTCAATTAATTTTTTTTACTTTAATTTGTTTTTTTTCTTCCCCCCCCCCACTTTAATTTGTTTTAATAGCCAGGAATTTTTGCTGGAGTTTTAAGCCTGCGTGATTCCACTCATTGCTCCCAACAGTCTGTGTTTATCTTTAAAGAGTCACAGACAGGGAAGGAGACACAGAGAAAGATGCCCAGCACTACTACACCACAAGACTCCCCTATGCACAGGGCTCCCATGTGTTGGTTGGGGACTTGAACTTGGGTTCAAGGGTACATGGCAAAGCATGTCCTTTACCAGTTGTGCTATCTCCCAATCCTCTGATTCTCGGCTCTTCACTGAGGGACACAAGAGTGCTTTCACACTTATATGGAAGACTTCAATTTTCACAGTAGAGACAGTTTGCACAATGAAATCTGTAACAGTATCCCAGAATGAGTCTGTCTTCCCAATGAAAAAAAGCAGAAAGGCTGAGATGAGCTATTGTGAGGAAAGGTGGCTCAGGAAGTAATGGAAGTAGGGACAGCTGCGGGGGGAAGGCTGCCAACTATGATCTTTTAAAGAGCATCTTCTAGACCTTACTCAGGTCCTGCTTAAATAAGAGCTTCAAAGAGTTGTTGGTGTGTGTAATCCAGCCTCACCACAGAACTCAGTCTAGGGCATCAAGGGCAGAACTCCACCACTGGCACCTGGTTCTGATACTACAACTCCCTATCATAGAGTTCTAAGGAAATACAGTGTCTGAGTGGGTAATGAATCACCAGTTTCATTATCCAAATTTCCTATGCCAGGAGGTGGTGGTGGTGGTCCAGAGACTCCTCTATGGTCCAAAACCTCGGTAGCTATGACCTACTCAATGCTACTTTTTCTTTTCTTTCTCTCTCTCTCTTTTTTTTTTTTTTTTTTTTACCCCCAGGGTTATCACTGGGGCATGGTTGCTATTCCTGGTGGCCATTTTTTTCCCATTTTATTGGATAGGACAGAGAGAAATTGAGAAAGGGGGGGGAAGAGAGAAAGAGTAAGAGAGAAAGATAGACACCTGTAGACTTGCTTTGTCAATTATGAGGCATCCCCTGCAGGTGGGGAGCCAGGGGCTAGAACCAGGATACTCGAGCGGGTACTTGCACTTTGTACTATGTGTGCTTAACTGGGTGTGCCACCGCCTAGTCCCCTTCAATGCCACTTTTTCTTAGCAACATAACCTCATTGGGAAAAAAAAAAACATGAACAGAGATAACTGTAGGTGATAAAGAAAGGACCTTGCCTCCTCTCAGTGTGGCAACACGTATTGAGTGATGACACAAATTAGATTTCACAGGGTGGGAAGGGGGAGAGGCAGCTGGGTCTCAGGAATTCAAAGTAAGTGTATGGCAGGAGAGATGACTAATGGAAGATAAAACCCAATCCTACATAAACAAGGAGTATTTGAGAAAAATTCACTCCCCACCCCTCAGCCTAGTTTTTCTAAGCTTGTGGATTCTGAATGATGACCAAACCATGTTAATAGGGAGCCTTAACAACAGGAATCAAGGCATTTTCTAGAATGCATTCACATATACAAACAACATCAACAATAAAAATGCAGTGAAGAAATCACACCAGATGACTTTCCTCCCCTCCTCCTCCCCCCTTCTTCTTTTCTTCTCTCTCTCTCTCTGCACTGCTTTTCTCTGGCTTTTGGTGGTGCTAAGGATTGAACCTAGGACCTTTGTTGCTTCAGGCATGAATCTTTCTGCATAACCATTATGCTATCTCCCCAAGCCTCTGTTCTCATTTTTGAATGCACATTTCCATACTGCATGGGAACTCTGAAGGTGCAGGAGGGGTGACAGGGGAAAGAATGTTCTAGAAAGTCCTTCTTAGTGCCCGTCACAACTCTGTTCCCTTATGAAGAAAGAGTCCTGGGAGGACCAGCTCACCCACTGTTACTCTGGGACTCTGCTGCTCAGTACTGAAAAGCTTGCTTTATGTAAAGCCCACAGCTTGGACTTTCTGAGTATACCAATGATCCAGGTCACAGGTTTCTGTGGCCACTTTGGCAGACTGACTCCAATGGTGACAGTGCAAAATAATTCTGCTAGGCCAACAAGAGCCATGGTCTTCTCTGGAGATGTGCCCTCCAACAGCTTCCCGCCACAAGGCTCAGCGCCTGGTCAGTCCTGAGGCTGGGTTTGCAGGGCTGCACAGAACAATCCATATTATCCAAACTCTGACAGCATTATTAGATTATATCCTGTATGGCTCCATGGGGTCTGTTCATTTATTTTATTGTAGCTGATGATGTGCATATTTTATGAGTTTTATCCATTTTATTAAAGTAAGACACATCTGCGGGCTGTTCTACACATCTGTCACACTGCACAGCCCAGCCTTCCCTGTCAATCAGTCCACCCACATCTCCTGCACCATCTTTGGGTGTCAAGTTTCATGAGAGTTTCAAATGGATTATGAATGAGCATTGTCGTGATAGCACTTTCTGACTGGGGTGTGTGTGGGGTTGGGGGATGGGTGGGAAGATGGCTTTGGGGAAGATTCAAACAAAACCTGACATTTGGAAACATCTCAAGGATCTCAAAGTACAAAGCAGTTGGATATATTTTCTGTCATTTCCCCACCCTCTGTACATTTATTTCCCGAGCACAGGTTTAACCTCAGGAGCAGTAGAAGCAAAAGGCCGAAAAAACAGAATTGAGCAAGTTTTCCTTGTCTTACTTAATGCCTTCTAGACAGGAGGGAGGGAAAACTGAGGAAGCTGTTACAATTCTGAGGAGAATTCCTAGTTGGATGAGCTAGATTCTGGACTCCACCACATTGCAGTAAAATGACCACTGCCCAAAGAAACTTGCCTTTAAGCAATCAGCACTCTCTGAAATGTAACTAAAAGCAGGTTCTTCCTAGTTACTGACAAGACAGAGATCCAACTTCCAAGTGAACATGATATGAACAAGTAAGATCTTGCTTACCCCGTCCATGTGGATTCTGACATTAGGCACCAGCCGGAAGGGACTAGATGGCGGACCTCTAAAGTTAGTCCTGCTTCTCTTGCTGTCCTGCAAGGTCAACAGGCCAGGTCTGCGGAAGGAGCCCCCTCTCCCTGGGCTCTGCCCTGAGCGCACACTGTCCAGAAGACGCACGAGCAGCAGGTTGGCCGGCAGCGCCTCAATGCTGCAGAACACCAGGGTCCTGCATTCAGGGCACCTCAGCTCCTTGTGCGCTTTGAAAATTCTCTGGAGACATGGTTTGCAGAAGGTGTGCTGGCAAGGCAGGACTTTGGCTGTGACATCCAGCTTTTCAAGGCACACGGGGCACTCCAGAAGATCAAGTAACGTCAAATCATCCATTTTTATTTTATTTTCTGACCTGGAGGGGCAGAGTCCACATTATATGGTCAGCTAAGCCCACATTGCAGAACCGATCTCCTAAGAAAGCTTCAGAGTTCGAGAGAGAGAGAGAGAGAGAGAGAAAGGAAGGAAAATAATGCGGCTGATCAGGGAGGTATATCCCACCTACATGGAGGCAGTGTCTCCAAAGGCAGTTTGCAAGTACTTTGTTCCAGCACCCAAGTTTCAAATGACTCATTCTGATTCAGAGCTAGCAGGTACAAGATTCCTGCCTGCTGGAGGAGCTGAGGGAGCATTCAGCACAGAGAATGATTACCTACTCATTGTCTTTGTGCAGAAGCAAGAGCAGGGAGACAAGACTGACCTGGTGAAGGCACCTTTCTGCCCCCTGGGGTAGAGCACTGGGACAGTCTCAAAGCTCAAATCAACCCCAACCCTCACCCTCCTTACACATACTTAGAGATTGTCATTACACACTGTCACTGCTGTCAGACTCTACTCCTTCTCTCCCTAGTTTCAGTTCATCTATCATCTGAATCATCTGTAGACAAGTGAAGCTTCTATAGAAAAGTTTATCCAAATCTCACACAGACAGAATCATTCCCTTCATGGTATACCTAACCCCATTACTTCGTTCTAGCAATGAACAAGAAAAAATTCTATGAGAAACACATCTTCAAAATTTGTTTTTGCCTTAACTATAGGGAACAAGTAAGCTTGTTTCTTCTCTCTCTCTCTCTCTCTCTCTCTCTCTCTCTCTCTCTCTCTCCCCCCCCTCTCTCCTTCCTTCCTTAGCTTCAGAGACAATATTCCTCCCACAAGACACAGTCACACACTCTGCTTAGGCACTTTAACAGCTGTTTTCAGTTTCCACTGAAGCAGAGAAGAATTTTGAAGTGTGGTCACAACCTGCAAAACCCAAGATGAAGCACTATGTACAGGTGTGCATGTATGTGGTCTGAAAATCGATCCTGGGTCCTGAAACAGTTTCATTTCAGTTGTCTGAAAAGATATCTTCAGCTCAGAAGTTTCTCTGGGGTCTAGGCGATCAGCTGTCCCTCATGAGAGCCAGCCTTGGATGGAAGCAGTAGCCAAGAGGTTTGACAGCCTGGGCAGTGACCCCACTAGTAAGCAAATCAGAGGCAACACAACAGAGTAAGTGCCAGCCTTTGGGAGACTCCTCTCTAAGATGTCAACACCCAGGAGGGGCTGGCTGGTGGGGGAGGGGAGAGGGCACGGGCACTAACCTTGAGCTTGTAAGCCCAGCTGAGTTCAGCTCAGCGCTCTCCTCTGCTTGCCTCCGTGTTCCCTCCAACTCGATAGCTCTTTCCCAGGAGCTGCAGCTGCCATGCTTTGAAAACTTTTAACAACTCCAAGGCTTACTCATTTCAAGGGATCGCCTTACCCAGCCCAGTTAACGCTTTCACCACTGGGCGGCCAGCAGGGCTTTTCCTTTACACAACTCAGTTGACTTCTGGGAAAAGATTATAAGAGGCAAAAAATAAGCCAGTCCCTATGGCCAAGTGTTTACAAAGTTTATATTTTCACTTCTCTTCTGAGAAGCTGGAACACGTTCATGTGTCAACATGCCAAGGGGAGTATGTGTTGAAGCTTTATAAGGGTTTTCCCTGAAGACTAAACATATTGATGACAAAAGGATAAACTGGCCACCTAAAAAGTACTAACTACTCCCAAAACATCATAGTTAACCCTTGAATTGAAAGATTTAAGACAGACTTGGGTGACCTCTGATCAATATCTTTAAACTAACCATTCCAAACCAACCAACCAACCAACCAACCAAACAAACAAACAAAAAACAGTGTTGATGCAGGAGGTATACATCCTTGAGAAAGCACATAGACTAACTTACTTTTCCTTCCTTCCTTCCTTCCTTCCTTCCTTCCTTCCTTCCTTCCTTCCTTTTCTTTTTTTCTCTCTTAAAGAAAAAAGCTATGGTCCCAGGACCTCTTGCCCCACCCCTGTAGTTTTCTCAGAGTTCCCCAAAATATTTTACTTTTCTGTTCCTTGATATATAAATAAATAGATTTCACAGAAAGTTACAAAGGTATACAATAAACAAGTTATTGACATTATTATTTCTCTCTCTCTCTCTCTCTTTTTTTCTCTTATTGCTGCATGATAAACCCACTCAGTGGCCAGTTTTTCCTACACCCCTTCTTTTGTATTTGACAACAGAGAAATTGAAAGAAGAGGGGAGATAGAGAGGGAAAGAGTATGTGTGGGGGGAGAGAGACTTCCCCTATGGCTTCACTGCTTACTACTGAATCTTCCCCTCTGGAGGTGGGGAGTAAAGTTTGAAACTGAGTACTTTTGTTTAGTAACATATGTGCTCAACTGGGTACACCACCTCCCAGCTCCAATTATTGCTATTATTATTCCCTAACACCAGAGTAGCCTTGTATAAAGACCTGTTCTAAATACCTGACCTATATTAAGTCACTTACTTTCCACCATCTGATGATATGCTCTACTCTTCTTTCCTTTCACTTTACAAAAGAGGAAACAGACACAGAGAGGCTAATTAACTTATCCAGGAGTCAGAGTTAACAAGAGGCAGGTAGTCTGTGTTCATAACTATCACGCTACATGGTGATACAGCTTTAAGGGGAGGAGAACCAGTGAGGGAGCAAAACTTCATCTGGGTAGCAGAGTGATTTAATATTGATTTACAAAATTACATGTCAACAGGGGTATAGTTCCACACCATTCCCACCAACAAAGTTCTGAATCTTCAGTCTCCCTACTTCAAACCACCACAGTTCCCTTAAGGTTATAGACATGGGCCAACCATCATCACTACAGCTATCTGTCTACATTTATACATAATTACCTCCTTTTTCTTCAAGATCCAACCTTCTCACCCTCTCCAAGTCACTCATTTGTTATTATGCTGGAAGCAAGTAGATGCAACACTATAAGGAAACTGTATTTTCTTTTGAAGAGTATTTATTTATTTGGAAGTAGATAGTGGGGGAGACAGAGCCTTACCCCACAAGAGAAAGACAGAAACAGTCTAGGGGTATGGCTCACTTGTCAACACTCATGTCCAGAGGAGAAGCAATTACAGAAGCCAGACCTCCCACCTTCTGCACCCCTTCTGCATCTTTGTTCCATACTCCCAGAAGGATAAGGAATAGGAAAGCTTCCAGTGGAGGGGATAGGCTGTGGAACTCTGGTGGTGGGGATTGTGTGGAATTGTACCCCTCTTATCCCACAGTCTTATTGATCATTATTAAATCACTGATAAAAAAAAAAGATCTGCGGATGCAATATTATTTGGTTTGGATTGGGAGACGCATATGGGAAAGTGGGCCCTGTCCAAGGGTTCCAGGACTGGGGGAAGTAGGGGCTCTATAGTGGAGATGTGAGGTTCCTGCTGTCTTAGGCTTCAAAAAGACAATGGATAGTTAATGTTATCATCACATTATTTGGTAATTGGGTTAACTTTGAAAAGTCCTTTTGTTAGGGTTTGCTGTACAGTATCCAGTATCTTGTATATAGCTGTGCTATTGGATGTTTCTAATCTACTTGGTCTAGGCTTTTGAGAGAGTACGCATATCAAATACACAGCCTATATATTAAAAAGATTCAGTTTGTGTTTTGAGAAACTTTGAGACATACAACTGATTTTCCCCCTCTCATATTAATTAACTACTGATTTATATGTCTACATTTTGCTAGGAGTGTACATAAACACCATTCCCACCACCAAAAGACTGTGACCCATCCCTCCCACCCACTCCCACCACCCACTGGCCCAGGAAGCTGCATGTCTACCCCTCACCACAGGGTTTTTACTTTGGTGCCCTACTTACAATTTGATCAGGTCCTGCTTTTAGTTTCTCTTTCAGATCTTCTTACTCAACTTCTGTTGATGAGTGGGATCATCCCATACTCATCTTTATCTTTCTGACTTAGTTCACTTAACATAATTCCTTCTAGCTCTGTCCAAGATGGGTCAGAGAAGGTGAATTCATTGTTCTTGATAGCTGCATAGTATTCCATTGTGTATATATACCACAGCTTTCATGCTTCACCTCAGACTGCGTCCAGAGACTTCACATGTGGAATGACAACCCTTCGGCTTCATTACTCGGGTGAGACCTTTCCTTTTATAGTACACTCTAACTTCATCTCAGGTAGTTCACTTTCTAACAAAGTCCCATAACCTAGATATACACCAGTTTCTGTGAGAGAGAGCTTATGTTCACACGTATCCATAAACTACTGCAAAATATATACCTGAAAGCAGAAGTACATTAGAGTTTGCAGTGAGTACCTCCCTAACACTTCCTCTCCACTATTCCAAGCTTGGGATCCATGATTGCTCAACAAATTATTTGGCTTCGTATGTTAACTCTCTTTTCAATCACCAGGTTCCAGATGCCACCAGGATGCTGGCCAGGCTTCCCTGGATTGAAGACCCCACCACTGTGTCCTGGAGCTCTGCTTCCCCAGAGACACACCTTACTAGGGAAAGAGAGAGGCAGACTGGGAGTATGAATCGACCAGTCAACGTCCATGTTCAGCGGGGAAGCAATTACAGAAGCCAGACCTTCTACCTTCTGCAACCCTCAATGACCCTGGGTCCATGCTCCCAGAGGGCTAGAGAATGGGAAAGCCATCATGGGAGGGGGTGGGTTATGGAGATTGGGTGGTGGGAATTGTGTAGAGTTGTACCCCTCCTACCTTATGTTTTTGTTCATTAATCCTTTCTTAAATAAAAAATTAAAAAAAAAAAGAAAATAGGGGAGAGAGAGAAGAAAGGAGATGAAGAAAGAGCAGGAGGAAGAAAAGGAGCAGTGACTGCTGCCACCATCGCCAGGCCACTGCTCAGCTCTGGTGCTGGGGACTGAATCAGCAGCTTCAGGGGCCTCAGGCATGAAAGTTGGTGCTTCAACAGTTTGAAGTATCTCCCTCACCTGACAGGGAAAAAATCTTAAGAGGAGAGCAAGTGGTTTGAGGGTAGATATTTGGATATGCATAAATTTCAGAGACCATCTTCAACTCATTTTTCAGACCCTTTCTTGGAGGGGTTTGTGAGCTTCAATAACATTGTATCTCACCCTGCTGCCTGTTTGTTTTCCGCTTTAGATTCACTGTTTATCAGGGAGTCCCTTGTGATTTGGAATACTTTGCTGTGCCCTTCCTCTCTTTCCCATTTTAAAGAGCTGAGTGGGAGCAGTTTCCTTTGTGGTCTGCTCTGAAGTCCTCTCACCCACTTTTATTTATTTATTCTTTATTATTATTTTGCAGGGTTACTGTTGAATCAATATCTATCTATCTATCTATCTATCTATCTACATTTACTGCTGAATCTCTGTAGTTGTGAGATTCCACTGCTCCCTGCAGATTTTTTTTTTAATATACGGAGAGAGAGGCAGGGGGAGAGACACCACAGCACTCCTCCACCACTCAGGAAGCTTTCTCCATGTAGGTGCTCCTATGTAGTAGTCAGGGGTTCAAACCCAACTCCTTGTCCATGTTAAAGTGTGCACTCTGCTGGGTGACCTACATTCCAGTCTCCCTCCTCACCCTTTAGAAAGCTGTCCAAACTGCTTTAATTGCTATTTCTTTGTAGTATAAACAGAAGTAGAGGATTCTGATGCTCCCGTTTTTCTTTGTTTTCCTCAGGAGTGCTTTGGCTATTCATATATATATTTTATGTTTCCACATTAATTTTTGGACAAATTGTTCAATTTCTTTGAAATATGTCATTAGGATTTTGACATGGATTGCACTAAATCTATAGATCACGTTTGACAAGACAACCATTTTAATGATATTTATTCTTCCAGTCCATGAACAAGGAATGTTCTTTCATTTCTTTGTGTCATCCTCTATTTCTTCTAACAATGTGCTATAGTTTTTATTGTAGATATCCATCAATTCCTTTCCTAGATTTAGTTCCAGGTATTTTGTCTTTTTGGCTCACTTCTAAATGGCATTGCTTCCTTCAATTCCCTTTCCTACGACTCATCTGATTTGTGTACAGAAATGCCACAGATTTATGAGTATTGATTTTGTATCCTGCTACTTTAATGAATTTATTGATGATTTCCAATAGATTTTTTTGTAGAGTTTCAAACAGTATGGTACTGGAACAAAAATGGACACTTAGACCACTGGAGTAAGACAGGGAGCCCAGAACTAAATCCACACATAAATAGGCACTTCATCTATGACAAAGGGGCCAATACTGTCCAATAGGGAAAATAAACTCTCTTCAACAAATGGTACTCATGGACAGTCAGAAAATGAAACTAGACTACCACTTAACACCATCCACCAAAATTAGCTCAAATGGGTCAATAAATTAGACATCAGACCTATAAACTATAAAATACATAGAAGAACATATCAGTGAGGGGCCAGGTGGTGGCACACCTGGGTAAGTGCACGTATTACCATGCACAAGGACCCAGGTTTAAGCCCCCCCTCCATCCCTACCTGCAGGTGGGAAGCTTCAAGAGTGGTGAAGCAGTGTTGCAGGTGTCTCTCTGTCTTTCTTTCCTTCTCTGTCTCCCCCTCCTTTTTAATTATTCTCTGTTCTGCTAAATAAAATAAATAAAGGTAAAAAAAATCTATCAGTGAAAGACTTCAGGCCCTGAATATCAAAGATCTATTTGGAAACTTAACTCCATGGGCAAGGGAAACTAAAACAAAATTAATTAAATGGGACTACATTAAATAAAAAGCTTTTACACATCAAAAGAAAATTCCATAAGGATAAAACGGCAACCCAGCAATTGGGAGAAGATATCTGTACACCACACATCTGAAAAGCTGTTGATAAAAAACATCTATAAAGAACTCATACAGTTCAACAAAAAGAACAGCCCCCAAATGGGCAGAAGATATTAATAATCAGTTCTCTCAAGATAAAATACACGTGGCCCAAAGATATATCAGGAAATGCTCTATTTCACTAATCATTTCATCATTAGAGAAACACAAATAAAACTCCAATAGAGATTCCACTCTACACCTGTAAAAATAGCCTTCATCAACAAAACAGGAAACAGTAAGTGCTGGAGAAGATGTGGACAAAGAGGAACTCTACCACACTGTTGATGAGAATGCAAACTGGTACAGATATTACGGAGAACAGTATGGAGAATCTTTAAACAAATGGAAATACCTCATGATCTAGCAACTCCTTTCATAGGCATTTATCCAAAAGACATGAAAACACGAAATTTGAAAGGATATACACACCCCCATGTTCATAGCTGTACTCTTAACCATCGCTAAAACCCGGAAACAACCTAAATGTCCCTCTACAGATGACTGGATAAAGAAGTCATGGGCCATATACTCAGTGGAGTACTACTCAGAAATTTAAAAAGATGGATATTGTGTCCTTTGGGACAAAATTGATGGAACTGGAAGTGATTTTTTGCTCAGTGAAGTAAGCAAGGAAGTGAAAGAGAACTAAAGGATGATAAAGAATATAGAGAATTGAAATATACAAGCTTGAAAAAAAAACACTCAACACATATCTAAGGCCTTGGAGGAGCTATGGTGGTTATCATAGGGGGTGAGGTGAGGGCACAGAACTTTGGTGGTGGGAGTGGTATGGGACTAGACCACTATTATCTTACAGCTTTATCAATAACTATTAAATCACTCATAAAATAAAGGTGTCTAGTACTGGAACTCTGGCTTGGGGGGGATGATAGTGGAAGATAGAATACTCTCTTCCTCTTTCATTCTCATTTGTAAACAAACTCTACCTCCCTTACATACCCCTTCCCCCAGCATATTTAGCAGCATGCACTTGTATAGGGTGCTTGTATAAGGACAAACAGAAATATAAGCATAACAGTAACATTTATGGAACATTTACATTATGCCAAGAGCCAGAACTAAGACTTTGAATAGAGAAGCTCATTAAAATTTCCTCTCAAACTCAGTAGCTAAGAAGCTGTAACTTCCTGGAGTTACAAAACTGTTAAACTAAGCTCAGGTTGGTCCAATCAAGGCCCATGCCCTTTACAAACACTGCTTCCACTGTTTCAAAGTCATGTACATGCCACAAACACATCCACGTTTCTTTTCTATGGAACCACATCAGCTTACCCATATGTTTACACCTTATATGTCAGTTGCTCAATTCAGAACAAACCCATTCACAACAAACTGGTGAAGTCAAAGGAGTTTGACTTGCCCTCTCTGTATCCTACCCAGTCTCATGGCTTTTCTGTACCCCTGTGTAGCTAATGGTCTCAAGGTTTCAAGTTCCCCCCCATGCCTGAGAAAATACAGAAAGCTCCAACTCCATTCTTGGAAGGCAGGATAGACCCAGTGGGCTGTGTCAGTATATCTGGCAAGTGAAAAATTTATTAGAACAGAATGACAATGGTTCAGGCCCAAGTGGAGGCCTAGGAAAGTTTACACTGAACAGGAATACCCTTTTAGCTGCTTGAAAAATCACACCCTGTAGGTGGTCCCCAACACCACCCACATTATAAGGTTGGTCTTGGTGGAGACTTAGGAGAAAATTTCTTTTGAAGCTTTTGAAGAAAGGTGAGCATTCTCTAATGGGGATTTCATCCTGGCTTTACTCAAATACTACCTTGGCGTCAAATCAGATGAACAGCTAGTTCTCAAAAACAAACAAAAAGGTAAACTCCAGCTCAGCTCAGGCCATCACCTTTACTGCTCCCACTCCTGTTTATATTTGTACTGTTACATAGTGGTTATAGATTGTACTTTCTTTTTAATTCTATTTTTAATTTTTATTTATTTATTTATTTATTTATTTATTTTTGCAAGGGATACAGAGAGAGAGAGAGAGGAAAGAGAGGTGAGGAGGGGAGAGGAGGGGAGGGGAGAGGAAGGGAGAGGTGAGAGGAGAGGAGAAGAGAGGTGAGGAGAAGAGAGGAGAGAAGGGGAGGGGAGGGGTGGGGGAGAGGAGAGGAGAGGAGAGGAGAGGAGAGGAGAGGAGAGGAGAGGAGAGGAGAGGAGAGGAGAGGAGAGGAGAGGAGAGGAGGGGATGATTATGTAAATAGACCACAGCGGCAAGCAATGCAACAGAAGGCGTCTTAGAAGCAGACCAACACTTAGTTCTGGTTTATGGTGGCGCCAGGGAATGAACCTGGGACCTCAGAACTTCAGGCATGAAAGTTTGGTGCACAATGACTGTGTTATCTTTTTGGTTTTATAGACCTTTTTTTCCCTTATGCATGCAATATTTGTAAGCTTCTTCTGTTTGGATTTACAATTTTTACCTCAGTTTTTGTTAGAAAAAAATACAAAAGAAAGTAAAGTAGATCTGAGTATCTTGTTCCCTTGTTCAAAGTCCTTCCACTTTAGGATAAAATCCAAAACTGTTTTCAAGTTTTACATGATCTGGCTTCTCCCTACCTCTCTTGCCTCAACTTGCCCCCACAGGCTCCCTCATTCATTTTACCACAGCCCCTACTCACTTCCTCTCTTTACTCTTAGGACAGTTTAAGTGGTATTTTTGTTTGTTTGTTTTTGTTTTGACAGAGTATTTGTTCACATTCTCCTTTCTGTCTGTAACAGATATTCTGTTGATAGTTACTCTTTTCTTCCACCTCTGTTTCTTTAGTTATCCCCCTCCCCACCTTTACTTTTCCTCCCTCTTCCCCTGCAAGCTTTAGTTTAAATACCACACTCCTGACAACTCACAGAATAGAACAAAAAGAAAAAAAAACCCAGTGAAAAAACAGGCAAAAGATATTAATAGACAATTCTCTAAAGATAAGACACACATGGCCCACAGACAAATGAGGAAATGTACCACTTAAGCATTTTGCTCATCATTAGAGAAATACAAATTAAAATCACACTGAGATTCCACCTCACACTTGTACGAACAGACTACTCAAATGATGAGTGCTAGTGAGGATGTGGAGAAAGAGAAACTCTGTTACACTACTGGTGGGAATGCAAACAGGTACAGTCATTATGGAGAAAAGTATGGAGAATCCTTGAACAAATACAAATGGAAAATACCTTATCAGCAATACCACTCTTCGGTATTTATCCAAAAGACATGAAAACACAAATGTGAAGGGACATATGCACCCTCATGTTCATAGCTGCATTATTCATAATAGTCAAAATATTGGAACAATATAAATGTTCCTTGTGGACTACAAAAGCTCAAAAAGGGCAAGAGTGTGGCTCACTTGATGGCGTTTTTGGTCACTACAAGGCTACCCCATCACCCAAATTAGTAAATTAGTAAATTCCCCAAATTAATAAAGTCATGGGCCCCTTGCAATATACCTAAAATAGACTTCCTAGCTTCTTCTAACATGAAGACCCCAAATTTCATCTGCTATATTTTTATTTTTTGGTTTCTGATTTTTAAGAAATTTGTTCTGCTTTGTATCTTAAAGCTTTTCAGCCACTACATTGGCTACCATGATGCCAACCTGACTCCCCTGGGCAGATGACCTCATTAATGTGTCATGGAACCCCAACTCTCCAGAGCCCTATCCCACTAGGGAAAGATAAAAACAAGCTGGGGGTATGGATTGACCTGTCAACACCCATGTCCAGCCCAGAAGCAATTAAGGAGGACAGAACTCCTACCTTTTGCACCCCATAGAGATCTTTGGTCCATACTCCCAAAGGGATAAAGAATAGGGATGCTTCCAATGGAGGATATGGAACATTGGTGGTAAAAATTGTATGAAATTGTACCTCTCTTTTCCCACAATCTTGTTGGCCATTATTAAATCACTAATAAAAAATTCTAGTTGCTATGCAAGTAAACACAGTGAAAAAAATATATATATATGCCCTAATCAGATGACTGGATAGAGACATTATAAAACATATACTCAGGGAGTCGGACTGTAGCGCAGTGGGTTAAGCGCAGGTGGCGCAAAGTACAAGGACCGGCGTAAGGATCTCAGTTCGAACCCCGGCTCCCCACCTGCAGGGGAGTCGCTTCACAGGCGGTGAAGCAGGTCTGCAGGTGTCTATCTTTCTCTCCTCCTCTCTGTCTTCCCCTCCTCTCTCCATTTCTCTCTGTCCTATCCAACAACGATGACAAGAACAATAATAACTACAACAATAAAACAAGGGCAACAAAAGGGAATAAATAAATAAAATAAAATATTTTAAAAAAAATTTAAAAAACCATACACTCAATGGAGGACTGCTCAGTAATAAAAAATGAAACTGGAGATGATTATGTTTAGTAAAGTAAGAAATGAAAGACAACTACCAGATAGTTTAATATGTAGAGTATAGAGAATTGAAACACATGAGTTGCAAAAAAAAAAAAAAAGTAGCTAATATGGAGACGGGTAGTAGCACAAGCAGTAGAATGCACATGTTACCATGTGCAAAGACCAGCATTCAAATTACTGGTCCCCACCTATAGCAGAAGAATCTCCACAAATGGTGAAGAAGTGCTACTTCCCCTTCCCCTCTTGCTCCCCTCTCCATTTCTCTGTGTCTATAAATTAGTAATTATAATAAGTAACTTTAAGTAGACAGTCAGTTTCTAAGACCTTGGGAGAACTATGGTGGGGTCGATGTGGGTCTATACCTCTATTAGTTTATAATCTTGTAAGTCATTATTAAATCACTAAAATAAAATTAAAAAAAGAAAACTAGCATTCCCTCAAAGCCTTCCTAGGTCCTCCTGGCTAGAAAACTTATATCCTATATATCTCTTTCATAATAGTTATCACCATTATAATTCAGCAATTATGTTATACTTTAGTTATGTTAGATTCCCCCAAATGATTATAAGCTGTAGGAGAGTAAAGAACTTCTATGTCTTGTCACTGTTCTATCTTTCATATATACTAAAGTGACTTGTTTGTGGTTAATGATCAGAAATATTTGTTGAATGAGCTTATTAATGAATTACATTCTTAAAAAATTATCTGGTACGTGTTAGCAAGGGCATGGAGAAAACAAAACTCTGATAAGAATGTAAACTAGTAGTGCAGCCCCTATAGAAATGAGTTTGAATAATAATTAAAAAAGTAAATAGAGACATACCTTATGACCCAGCAATACCACTCCTAGGCATATATCCAAAGGACATGGAAGCACTAATTTAAAAGGATATATGCACCCCTATGCTCATAGTTGCATAATTTACAACAGCTGAAGTATGGAAACAACCTAGGTGTTCAACAACAGATGACTAAAGAAATTTTGGGATAGCTATATAACAGAACATTACTCTGCAATAAAAAACAAAGTATGGAACTGTATCATTTTCAACAAAATGGCTATAACTGGCTATGATTATGCTAAGTGAAATAAAGAGGTGAAAAAAACAACCACTGGATGGCTTCACTCATATGTGGAATATAGATGACTAAAGTTATAAGAACTGCAAGAATAATAATCAAAAAGAAAACCAAACTGCCTCTTGGATTTCATGAGAACTAATAGGGTGGCTATTTGTGTGTGTGTGTGGGGGGGGGGTATAGGGATGGGAGGAACATTGTTTCTGATGGACATTTTTTCCTATTTCCTTCATTTCTGATAGAGTGTGATAGGCAGAGAAAAATAGCAGGAGAGACAGAGACACACAGAGAGATACCTGTAGTATTGCTCCACTGCTCATAAAGCTCCCTCCCCCAGCAGGTGGGGAGTGGGAGCTCGAACCCACACTCTTGCACATAGTAACATGTGCACTCAAGTTGGTGTGCCAACTCAGTTCCTAGGAAGTTCATTTTATACATGAGGATTCCAAATGCAGAGGAATGAAATTATTTGCCCAAGAGAGCCATCTAATAACTGTTAGATCTGGGACTGAGACCAGGTATATAAACTCCAAAACCAAACTCTTGACAGCTGGTTTATATTGTCCCTCATTTCACTTAGGAATCACAAGTCATCTCTCTCTCTCTCTCTTTTTAATTGGTGATTTAATAATAATTGACAAGATTGTCGGGTAAGAGGGGTACAATTCCACACAATTCCCACCATTAGAGTACCACTTCCCATCCCCTCCATTGGAAACTTCCCTATTCTTTATCCCTCTGGGAGTATGGAACGAAGATCTTTATGGGGTGCAGAAGGTGGGAGGCCTGGCTTCTGTAATTAATATTAAAACGTTAATATTGAAGAAAACACAAATACATGAAAAGCTATTTTATGCCTGTGGATTAGAAGAATTAATACTGCTAAAATATCCACACTACCCAATATAGATCCAATGTAATCCGTATAAAAATTTCAATGACATTTTTCACAGAAATAGAATAAACAATCCTAAAATTTGGACAAAACAGCATAAAGTCTTCAGTTGTCAAAATAATCTTGTGATGTTGGATGCATCAGTCTTTCTGATTTCAAACTACACTACAAAGCTATAGTATTCAAATTGGTGTGCTATTAACATAAAAGCAAACACAAAGATCAATGGAACAGAACTAAGTCCAGAAATAAACTCATGCATATACAGCCAAATAATTTACAACAAAGGACTCAAGCATGTGTAATGGGGAAGGGACAGTCTCTTCAATAAATGGTGTCAGAAAGCTGGATAGCCACATACTAAAGAATGACATTGAACCACACCTTCTGCTGAACTGCAGGTGGATTAAAGACTTGAATATAAGACATGAAACCATAAAACTTGTTGAAGAAAACACAGGTGGTATACTTCTTGACATCAGTCTTAGCAATAATTTCTTTTTATTTGAGAGCAAAAGCAAAGGCAACAGAAGTATAAATAAACAAGTGGGACTACATCAAACAAAAAAGTTTTTGCAAAGTAAAGGAAGCCATTAGCAAAAAAAACAATCTACTTAATGGGAGGAGATATTATCAAGAAATATGTTCTAAAAAGGGGTTCATACCTCACTATCAATATATATATATATATATATATATATATATATATATATATATATATAAAGAATTCAATACAAGAGAAAAAGAAGAAAAGAAGGAAGGGAGGGAGGGAGGAGAGGAGGAAGGAAAGAAGGAAGGAATAAAGAAGAAAAACAAGATTAAAAAATGGACAGAAGGGGAAGAGGGCCAGGTTAAGCGCACATAGTGTAAAGCACAAGGACCTGCGCAAAGATGCTGGTTTGAGTGCCCGGTCCCCCCACCTTCAGAGGGGTCACTTCACAAGTGGTGAAGTAGGTCTGCAGGTGTCTATCTTTCTCTCTCCCTCTCTGTCTTTCCATCCTTTCTCAATTTCTCTCTGTCCTATCCAACAACAACAACAATTTCAGCAGCAACAATAACAACAGGAAAAGGATGGCCTCCAGGAGCAGTGGATTCATAGTGCAGGCACCGAGGCCCAGTAATAACCCTGGAGGCAAAAAAAAAAAAAGACTAAAGATCTAAATACACAGTTTTCCAAAGAAGATACACAGATAGCCGACAAGTACATGAAAATATGCTCAACAGCACTACTCATCAAGGAAATGTAAATAAAACACAATGAGATATTACCTCACACCTACTAGAATGGTTATTGTTAAAAAGACATGAAACAAAAAACATTGATACAGATAAGGGAAATAAAAAGGGGGGGAAGGAATTCTTAGGCACTGCTAGTGCAAATGTAAACTGATGTAGCCACAAGGGAAAATAATATGTTCATATTTAGTGATAAATAAATCTTAAAAATAAGTCATGGGATGTAATGTGGAGATGTCTACAATTAGTAATACTCAGAGCATATAAAGGCTTCTAAGAGAGTAGATTTAAAAATGGATAGTGAAAATGTATACGTAATAATATGAATAGCAAATACAACTGAATGTAGAAACTGACAAGCTACAAGAGACTGTATTAAGAAAACAAACAGATGTATAACATAACTATTTAAAAAAAAAAGTATGTCACAATGTCAGCACCAGTTATTTCTGACCACTGGACTTACTGGTTGATTTTTATTAATTCGTTTTGCTTAGGTATATTTGCCACATTCTACAATCAAAATACATCATTAATGTAATAATAACATTTTTATTATGATCAAAATAGCTTAAATCATTACAGATTTACTAAACATTTACAACAGGGGAAGTTAAACTCTGTATCACTAGCAATCTATGCAGTAAAGTGGGTTACACAGCCATTACAGGAAAAAGAAATTGCAAAGCTCCGAAACTGCCATGAGTGTATGTTAATCCATAACAAATACTACACCTTACAAAAGAAAAGGGCTGTGATCAGCCATTTCACTTCTAACCGGTCTTCCTTCACTGTTTCATTTCTGATGAAATCAGTGACTGTTTTGATTCAAAACCATGAGCAGGATGAAGCCTTAATTCTTATTAAACTCAGGGCAAGTCTGTGCAAAAACTGATGATTTGCTTAAGCTATTGAGTAACCGCATTTTGTACTTTTGATCAGAGATGGGAATGTTGCAAAGCTCAGTAATTCCCTAAATGACCTGATTGGTCTGAGATGCCATTCCTCATAGGTAGGTTTTCTAGAATAATATGAAATAATTGTGAAGAAATGTCTTTCTTTTTTTTTAAAATTGAAATTATTTTCCAATGACTATAAACTACATTTGTCAAGTAAACTAGTCATTTGGGGGTGTGTGTGTTGTATTGGTGCTAATTTTGCCTGAATTCTATCATAATGTTATTTATACACTAGTCCCTTTAATTTGTCTGTTATTTCCACAAGATCTCTCTTCCATGGTTCAGGAACCATGTCTGTGTTGTACATTTGTGCCTGACACAGGGAAGTACTTAATAAATATTTGCTGAATGATGAGGGTTACTCACTTATGTTTGGAATTCTTACCACATTCTTAGGGAGAAAGCTTAGGACATGAAATCATAACACCTGCTTTGGAAACTCACTTCTGAAAGCCCTGTGACCTTGGGTGTTCAATAGCTCTAAGTCCCATCCATTAAAGCTCTCTCATTATATACAGACCTCTCCAGCTTGCCATAAGAAATAAACTACCTAAGATGCTGGTAGTAGCATAGTGTCTGGTATTTAGAAGGTGCTGGAAAGATACACTTTAACAATATGGAAATTCCTCTTTCTTTTGGCCATTATTTTAAACTTAATATAATGATTAAGAACATTAACTCTGGAATCAGAAAACCCATGTCATTTTTAATAAATAAGAGCATGACCCAGAGTAAGTTAATTAAGTACTCCGCACTTGGTTTTTTCATGTGTAAAACGGGGATGGTAATAATAGTACTTGCTCCCTAGGGTCACTGTGAGCATAAGACTGAGAAGAAGCTTATAAAATGCTTCAAAGAGTGCGACACAGGAAGGGCTCAGTAAAGGTGAGCCATTATTTTCTCAACAGGCCTCTTATTATCTATCACGTTGCATCTAAAGTATAGTTTAAAACTTGAGACCAACTCCTGGCTTCTTTTTCTGAAGGAGTTATTCATTCTGATTTGGCCATTAAATGATGGTCAGCTCACCTAGTCACTGCCCAGAGGCTTATGTGCTCTTAGGTAATGTAGCACTGTGGAACATTAAGGTGGTGGGGTGGGGTTGGCTATTCAGTTTGAATAAATAATAACAACTAACATTATTTTGTGCCAGATTCTATGCAAAGAACTATAGCCCCATTACTTACCTGCCTCCCCCACCTTAACAGATAAAGCAAAAGAGTTTAGAGAGATTGTTTTATCCCACCAAGTGCATGTCCAGGAAATCTACTGGATCTTCAAGTTATTCTGTTTGCTGCACTTATTACATTTTCAAAAGAGGATATCTTATTAGTATCACACTGAAATATTTTTTGGCTCTGGGACCTCATCTATGTATAATTCACTACTTCTGGACTGCTATTTCCTCTCCTTTTTTAAAATATATTTTTTAAATATTTATTTATTCCCTTTTGTTGCCCTTGTTGTTTTTTATTGTTGTAGTTATTACTGTTGTTGTTGGCAATGTTGGATAGGACAGAGAGAAATGGAGAAAGGAGGGGAAGACGGGGGGGGGGGAGAGACAACTGTAGACCTGCTTCATCACTTGTGAAGTGACTCCCCTGCAGGTGGGGAGCCAGGGGCTCGAACCAGGATCCTTACATTGGTCCTTGTGCTTTGTGCCATGTGCGCTTAACCTGCTGTGCTACTGTCCAACTCCCTTTCCTCTCCTTTTTACTTCACACACATGCATACACCTATAGAGAGAGAGGAGGAGGAAGGGTGAGAATTACAGAGATAGGGAGAGAAACACCAGAGTTTCCCTTGGTAATTACCCTACAGGATGAGCTATCTTCCAGTTCCCCTTATCATAGTATTTTAAAATATATTTATTTATTATTAGAGACAGAGGGAAATTAAGAGGGGAGGGAAGATAGGGTGAGAGACAGAGAGACACCTGTAGCCCTGCTTCACCACTCATGAAGTTTTCCCCCTGCAGGTGGGGACCAGGGGCTTGAACCTGAGTCCTTGCAACTGTGACATGAGCACTTAACCATGTGAGCCACCTCCTGGTCCCCCCTTATTATAATCTTGATAACAGATTTTTTTTTTAAAAAAAGATTTATTTTATATATTACATATGAGAGTGAGAGGATGTTTCACATTAGATAGATAGAATAGTAAGACCACCACACTGGTACATGTGGCACTAGGAAATGAACTGGGGGCATCAGGCAAGCAAGGAATTTGATGGTTTGCCAGTGGAGATATTCCCCAGCCATAAAACCTTTCTTTCATACACAGCATTGCTCAGCTACAACTATTGGTGTGCTGAGGATTGAAATGGGACCTCTCACATGCAAATCCTATGAGCAACTGCTGCACTATCTTGATGGCGCTTTGATCTTAGAAGAGAAAGATGAATACAGGATGCTCTCACTCATTGGCAGAACTTAAGAAACAAGAACAGCAGGCCGATGGATATGAACCACCAGTCCAAGAATCTGTCTAAACTCAAACTTTTAATGACAAACAAAAAGTTTTATTTGTGAAAAAAAAAAAAAGAAACAAGAACAGGAAAGGGAAACACAAAGCAAAACTTGGATTGTTGGTGTATTGCATCAAAGCAAAGGACTCTGGGGAAGGAGGGCGGAAAGGGGGTGGGCATGAGGGCTTTCAGGTACACGATGATGGACCTAGTTTGGGAGTGAAAGTGTTTTGCAGAAAGATATCTTGGCTCACCATCTCATGGGAAGCTGTACTCATGTTTCAAAGACTCTACTGTAAACCATTAACCTCTCAATTAGGAAAAAAAAAAAAAAAGAGGAAAAGGGGAAACATCTCAAGTGGTGAAGCAGTGCTGTGGTTGTTATCTTTCCTCTGTGGCTGGCTCTCTCTCTCTCTCTCTCTCTCTCTCTCTCTCTCTCTCCCTCCCTCCCTCCCTCCCTCCCTGTCTTTTACCCTCTATCTGAGTGGGGAAAAAGAGAGCAAAGAAAAGAAAAGAAAAGTCCACCAAGAAGAGTAGACTCATGCAGGCACAAAACCCCAGTGAAGCCCTGGTTAGGGAAAAAGCATCTAGAAGAAACATAAAGGGAGGGAATGTCAGAATGCTGGAAGTGTTTCTTTACTGGTAAAATAATGAGAAATGCCAAGAAACTAAAACTAGTGAATTGGCCTGAAGAGATAGCATTATGATTATGCAAGCATGTCCCAGGCTCTCAGGTCTCAGATTTAATCCCTGGTACTGCCATAAGTCAGTGCTGAGGAGTGCTCTGGTTAAAATTTAAAAAAATAGGGAGAGGGATAGGTAGCAATGTATCTGATAAAACACATGTTTCAGTGCATGAGGACTTGGCTTCAAGACCCACATCCCCACTCATAGAGGGTAAATTTCACAAGGGTAGAGCAGTACTAGAAATGCCTTTCTCTCTCCCACACCCATCTATTTCTCTGTCTCTATAAGGAAAAAAAAAACACTGGAAACCATGGAGTCATCATGTTGGCACTGATCCCTAGTGATAACCCTGGTGGCAAAATAAACAAATAATAAATAAATAATACTAGTGAATATATTTCGATAAAATAACTTTGTTTTTTTAATTACTGGGGGATTAATGTTTTACAGTTGGTAGTAAATACAATGGTTTATACATGCATAACATTTCTCATTTCTCTCTTTTTTAATTTATTTATTGGAGGATTAACGCTTTACATTCATCGGTAAACACAATAGTTTGTACATGCATAACATGTCTAAGTTTTCCATACAACAATACAACCCCACTAGGTCCTCTGCAATACTGTTCCAGGACCTGAATTCCCCCCTGCTACCCACCCACCCCAGAGTCTTTTACTTTGGTGCAATAAACCAACTTCAGTTGAAGTTCTGCTTGGTGTTTTCTCTTCTGATCTTGTTTTTCAACTTCTTACTGTGAATGAGATCATCTCATATTCATCCTTCTGTTTCTGACTTATTTCACTTAACATGGGTTCTTCAAGCTCCATCCAATATGGGCTGAAAATGGTGAATTCACCATTTTTACTCTGAAAATGTCCAATAGTCCTAGTTTATCTAGTTCTTCACTTAGCTCCTTCATTTCTTTATTGATTTTATGCCTGGATGATCTATCAAGTTGAGAGAGTGTGGTGTTGAAGTCCCCTACTGTGACTGTGTTGCTGTTACTATATTGCTGTAGCTCTTCCAGTAGATGTTTGATGTATTTAGATGGCCCCCTCCTTGGATGCATAGATGTCAATAATCATTAAGTCCTTTTTGATTGATTGATCCTCTGAGCACTAAATAATGTCCATCCCTATCTTCTTAAATTTTATTTATTTTAAGGTCTATCATGTCAGATATGAGCATAGCTGTTCCTGCCCTTTTTTGTGGTCCATTGGCTTGTATGGTGGTTTTCTATATTTTCTGTGTTTGTTTTGTTGAGTTAAGTGGATTTCCTGTAGACAGCATATTGTTGTGTTTTCTGATCCATTTTCTTACTCTGTGCCTTTTAATAGGTGTATTCAAGCCACTGAAATTTATTAGTATCATAAATTGAAGATATTTTAATGCCATTATTGTAGTTTTTAGAGTGTTCTGATATATGGCCTATTTATTGTGGTCTGACTGTCTATAGGAGAACTTTCAGAACTTCTTTCAGGGCAGGCTCGGTGATAGTTGATTCTTTCAACTGTTGCTTGTCTGAGAAGGTTTTTATGCCTCCATCCAGTCTGAATGACAGTCTAGCAGGATACAGTAGTTTCAACAGTAGTTGCAAGCCTTTCTTATTGAGCACTCAATAGATATCTCGTCATTCTCTTCTGGCCTTTAGTGTTTGTTTGGTGAAATCTGCTGCTAATCTTATAGGTTTTCCTCTGTAAGTGACTGTTTTTCTCTTGCAGCCTACAGGATCCTTTCTTTATCCTTATTCCTTTTCATTCTAAATATGATCTGCCTTGGTGTCTTTAAGTCTGAGTTAATTCGATTTGGGACCCTCTGAGCTTCTTGAACATTTATGTCTTTATGTTGCCTAGACTAGAGAAGTTCTCATCTATTATGTCATGTATAATGCTTTCTTCTCCTCCCTTTCTTCCTCTGGTAGGCCTATAATGCATATATTATTTCTTTTTTTTTTTTTCCTCCAGGGCTATTGCTGGGCTCGGTGCCTGCACCGTGAATCCACAGCTCCTGGAGGCCGTTTTCCCCCCTTTTTGTTGCCCTTGTTGTTGTAGCCTTGTTGTGGTTATTATTATTGCCATTGTTGATGTTGTTCAGTGTTGGATAGGACAGAGACAAATGGAGAGAGGAGGGGAAGACAGAGAGGGGGAGAGAAAGATAGACACCTGCAGACCTGCTTCACCGGGGGCTCGAACCGGGATCCTTACGCCGGTCCCTGCGCTTTGTGCCACATGTGCTTAACCCATTGTGCCACCGCCCGACCCCCCCATATATTATTTCTTTTGAAGTTGTCCCATGTCTCTGTTGTTGTTTTCAGTATCTCTTAATCTCTTTTTGAGATCACTTACTTCTTTCTTAGTTGTCTCTAATTCATCTTAGATCTTGCTAATTCTGTCTTCAGCCTCATTTATTCTATTCTCTCTTCCCTCTCTTGTTTCCTGTAGCTCAGCTATTTTGTTATCCTATTCTGATACTGTATTAGCTTGTTAAGGTAGTTGTGCTCTTAGCTCAGTTATTTCAGCTTTCAGCTCTCTAATTACCTCTAGATAGTTAGTGCTTTCTTTCAGAGACTCATTTGTTGTTTCTGCATTTCTGATGACAATTCTTTCAAACTCTTTACTCACTCCTGTGACTAATTCCTTAGCTAGTGTTTGGATGTTGATCTCATTCTTCTGTGTTTCTACCATTGTGGGGCTTTTTGTTTTACTTTTGCCCTGGTTCATTTCTCCTTGGTTTAACCATTATTATAGTGTGTTATGAGATCCTTCTCTCAGTATTTCTTAGTCCACTGATCACTCTTGCCTGCATTGACTTGTGTCTAAGTAAGGCACTTAAAGAGTTCACAGTTGTTTCAATGATATCTCAATCCCTGAGTTGAAGCACAGTGGCTATTAAGGCCTCTTTTGTTCTTTTTCTTCCATGTAGACTATGGTAGCCTGAGGGCTTTTTACCTATAAGTAGGTTTTTTAGCTTAATCACTCACTCCTGACCAAAATATAAAGCAGGGGGGGGGAGATAGCACAGTGGTTATGCCAAGAGACTCCCACACCCCAAGGATCCAAAGCTCTGGGCTCAATCCAGCTTCTCTGCCAAGATAGGAGTACTGTCGGGCCCTTATTTAAAAAAGTCATGTTTATAGTCTGTAGGTTATTCACCATGTTCTCATCAGGATAGCAATGTGGAAAGGCTTCCACTATACAGCCCCGCCAATAGACCACCGGGGTGTAGATCTTCTCCTGAGTTTACTGGTCAGTTCTCTGCCTCCTGATATCAGCACAGGGCCTCCCCTGTGCTGCGCCAGCCTCTGAGGGCAGTTGCAAATGGAGACTCACAGTTGTATTTGGTGAGTCTTAGGTGGGTCCTCTCCTCCCTTCAGCATTCTTTTTGTTGGTAAAACAGACTGGGGGTGGCTCCTCCACTGGCAAAACTACCAGACTGTTACCAGCCACTCGGGAGTAGATATGGGCTTTAGCCCTAGGAATCTATCCTTAGGCTCTTCTCTGTCCACAAGCCACACGTGTTTTCACTCACCAGTGACTTGGTGGGTTCCCAAAGTAGTCCCAATCTCATCTTGTTGTATTCTCAGGTGATCTTTGATATTCCTTATTCTTTAGAGAAGTTTCTCAACTGGGTTGAGCTGGAGGTCTGGGAAGAGTTGTGGTTTCTGGGTGTTCTAGTGTTTTGGTGGGTTCCCAAAGTAGTTCTAGTCCTGTCTTGTTGCAGTTCCAGGTGGTCTCCTTTGATATTCCCCTCCTTGGTGGTCCTTGTGCCCTGTACAGAGATACATCTTCTTCAAGATGCTAAAGGAGGTGAAGCCTCTCAAGGACCTGCAGGACGTGGGGTTGGGCTTCCTCCAACCCTTCATGAACCTGCTGTCCAAAGGCACCTACTGGTGGATAAACACTTTTATCAAGATAGCCCACAAGAAGCCCATCGACCTCCGTGCCATCAGGAAGCTGCCCATAGCCATGCGGGCCCTCACTAACTACCAGTGTCTCTTCGAGGTCTTCAACTTGCAGGTGGTCAGTGGAGGCACAGGTGTGCCACCTGGTCCCAGAATATGGGGGTCGAGTCACCACTGGAGATCTCAGATGACATCCATCAACCCCACAGTTAACTTTGGTTTTTAATAGCAAATGAAGAAACCTGTAAATATAATCAGTTATCTAATTTTCTTTTTTAAAGTTATTATTAATTTTTAAATAATTAAGAAAAATATTTATTTTTAATAAATACAGAGAGAAATTGAGAGGGAAGGGAGAGATAGAGAGGAAGACACACACACACACACACACACACACACACACACATACCTGCAGCACTGCTTCATTGTTTGTGACGCTCCACTCCCCCTGCAGATGGGGACCAGGGATTTTTTTATCTGGTTCTCTCCATAATTTCACATTTAGAAGTTTATTCAATAGAAATGCCTATAACACATGCAAAGATATATACAAAAGCATTCACTGTTATACTGTCATAGAAAATAAAAGGACTTTTGAACTAGAGAGGTTGGCTTCCTACCTCACATTCATACCTTGCATTCTTGAGGTACTGGGTTGCTCCCAAAACTATGAATAGCTGACCAGTGCTATGTTTTCTCTCTCTCATTAAATAAATATTTTCAAACAGAAAACAAAGAAGTAAACTAAAATATCCATTAGGAAGTAATTGGTGATATGCACACATATGGGATGTAATATACAGAGAAATGCACAGGCAGAGTTGAATTGGCATGCATTAAAGGAAAAATACTGTAGTAGTAAATCTATAATACCATAGAAAGGTTTTGTAAGGCTAGACATCAGTGATTGCAAATTCAAATGCATACCGGGACCAGACCGGTTTTATAAATGGGTCAGGTAAGAACTGTGGCAACTTTGGGAACACACCCTGTGTGAAAGTGACTGACACTGCTCAGCTTCAGCTCCTTGTTGTCACTGGGTGCATGGGATTAAAAAAAAAACACAAAAACCCCAAAACCCCAAAAGCTATAAATCACGGTACTTTTCATGCTACATTACTAGAGTGTATTTACATCTTTGCTTCCTTCAACATTCCGTTCCATAAAATTATCTCAGTTCCTTTAACTTCTTGATGTTTATTTTATGGCAAGTAATAGGAGTGCATTTTTAAATGCATTGTGGGAGGTCATCTGTGAAATGCCTATCAGCTTCCTAAGATTCTCTTCACAATGTCCATCAGGAGAAACAAATAATGGGCTGATATCAGAGTACAGCTTTATATGGTCTACACACTTCTTTATATTTGAAGTTGTTTTGTTTTTTGGCTTGTTTCCATTTAAACTGTTTACTATAAAAGTGAGGGGGAGGGACCAGATCCATGAAGAGTGAGGGCTCAGGCTCTCCAGTGACCTAGAACTGTGTGTCCGGGTTCTGAAGGTAGAACTTGTACTGGCTGGAGGTCAGGGCAGGTCATGGGCTATTTCAGGGAGGAGGTACCATCTACCTTTTCATGTCTACCTTTTCTACCTTTTACCTTAAATGTCTAGGTGGGTCATGAAGAACTTGGAGACAATTTTGAACCTTTTTTTTTCCTGTACTTTTTTGTGCCACCAGAGTTGCTGATGGGGCTCCAAGCCAGCACAACAGATCTACCATTCCCAGTGGCCATTTTTTTTTGTCTTCTAATTTTTATTAGATAGGATAAAGAGAAGGAGGGGGATATAGAGAGAGGGAGAGAAAGATAGACACCTGTAGACCTGCTTAGAGTACCCCCTGCAGGTGGAGAGCAGGGGCTTGAACCAGGCCATTGAGCCTAGTAATATGTGCCCTTAATCCAATGTGCCACCACCTGGCACTCCATTCTCAGCCTTTGATGTACAGCTGGTCCTGGGGCCAGAACCATCTATATAAATCCAGAATATGAAGCCACGGAGTGTCTGCTTCCTGGGATGAAGACAATCAAATCTACCATGGAGGACCCCAAGCTGAATACACCTTCTTTTCTTGTCCTAGGGGATCTATCTTGCCATTAGGCTCATGATCATGGTCAGGTAGGATCTCCTTGTCCACAGCTCAGTGGTGTGGCATATTCAGCCTCTGGACCCAGAGTCACTGCTCCAATCTCCACAGACCTAGCTCCCTGCCCCTCCTTCAGGCAGCTCAGCACATACCTCAGGCAGGCTGTCATGCTGTCTGTTAGGGATAACTGGGGCCTTCCAGTTTCACTGGCTTCCCATGCAATGTTCAGTCCTCTGCTTTGCAGTACACTCAGGCAGAAGATAGTCTACTGGAAAGTATAGTGGCTCCAATAGGCAATGGTCATCTTGAACCCCACACTCTGAGTAGTGGCAGCAGCAGTCTGCAAGGCCGAGTGCTCCAGCCCTAGCCTTTCTTATCTGACAGCAGGACTTAGCTTCTTCAGGCATCAACAGCTGTCTCGGTGAGTTTTCTAGCAGGTCCAAGTTTGGTTAGGCAGCAGAGATGTTTAGACTGGGGCTCAGCAAGAGCTGAAGGGGCCTTACAGTTCAATTCAGGGGTCACAGTCAAACTTGAGACTCCCTGCTCCGCAATGAGACTGAGACACTCAGTGACATCTCTAGAATGTCTCCTTGGATGTCAGAGATAGTATTTCTGTCACTGGTGTCTACCAAGGTATCTGGAATGGAAAGTCTTTAACTCCTCAGGTCATGGACTTGTCGGTATTGTGCAAACCCTGGAGGACCCTTGCTCTGGGTCCTCTGCTAAATGCAACACTGCCTTCTGATCCAGAGCAGACTGGAAATCTCTCTTTCAGGTGAGCAGGTTGTTCTCATCCTGCCCAGGAGTGTAGGTGTGGTTGGCATGGACGCAGGCTTAGAAGAAAGCTGAAGGTTCCTTGCTGGGTACAAGTTATATGCTGTGCTTTCAAGGGCTACAAAAGCACCTGTAGCTCTCATTCTGCTAGATCACCTCCCCCACCCTCCCACCTCTACACTGCCCCTCGTCCAAGAGAAATGTCAGTCTTGTGAAGCTGTTCCTACAATTCCCTGCACATGGTTCAGGGTGCTGGGGGCACTCCAATCTTTAAATTGCTGGTGACCTCAAAAATGGCACACTCTCCCTTTGTGTTAGTACTTTTACTAATACCAGCACTTCTTCTAGCATTTGCCCTTCTTCCGTAGCCAGTCAACAGCATCAGGTTGAGCCTGATGTAAAGTTTTGAGACCTCCTTTGAATCTGGAGAGGTGGCAGTCGTTGACTATGTGGGTCATAGTCTGTCTGTAGCCGCAGGGGCAGTTCGGGTCGTCTCTGGCTCCCCAGCGATGGAACATAGCGGCGCACCGGCCATGGCCTGTTCGATAGCGATTGAGGAGGGCCCAATCATAACGTGCTAGGTCAAAGCTGGGTTGACGCTTGCAGGGGTCTGTGATGAGGTGTTTGTTCTTTACCTCAGCTGACTGCCAACTCTGTTTCCAAGAGTCTGGAACAGAGAAGTTCAGTGTAGGCGTAGAGGACCAGATTGGGTGACGAGACGTCAAGCGTTGGACAGGGTGGGCGAAGATATCCGCGTATATTGGCAGGTCCGGTCAAGCGTAGACGTGGGAAATGAACTTAGATGATGCCGCATCCCAACGAATATCTGGCGGGGCGATGTTGCTAAGAACTGGCAGCCATGGAACCGGGGTGGAACGGATGATTCCAGAAATTATCCTCATGGAGGAATATAATTTGGAATCGACATGGGGGCTACAGAACCATACTGGGGCACAGTATTCTGCAGTGGAATAGCATAATGCCAGAGATGATGATCATAGTGTGGAAGCGCTCGCGCCCCATGAAGAGCTGGCCAGTCTTGCAATGATGTTATTCCTCGCGCCCACCTTTGCTGCAGTTTTTATGAGATGTTCGTGAAATGACAGGGTGCGATCGAGAGTAACGTCAAGATAGACTGGCTGGGCTTCATGCCGGATTCTCGCATCATCAAGCTGCACATTAAGTTTACGTGAGGCAGAGGCATGGTGTAGATGGAAAACAGATGATACCGTTTTTGCAGTGCTAAACTAAAACAAATACACAAGACATATTTACATTAACCTTATGCAAAGAAGGTCTGAACCAAAATGAGTTTCTAGACCATTTCTGACTGGAACCAGTTTCAGGATTTGCTTCTAGCTTTGAGCTTATTACTGATCTCAAGAATCTTGAGTTCGGTGGACATTGCTGGGCTCATCTAGATGATGATAATTCTTTGGAGTAGGACTTCTGCAGCCTGGAGATACTTCTGATCATCCTTAAGTGGCCATATGAAGAATACCTTGGGTGTTGGGAAACAACTTTCCTGAAGATTCCAACTATAGATTGAGAATCTGAAACCTGGTGGAAGCCTACTCGCTGCAAAGGGTAAACATTTATTTTGGGATTAAGGACAAATTTCTGTTAGATATAGATGCTCTTGAGCTGTGTGTCCAAGCTGCTTAACATGGGGAACAGTTACAAACATAAAAGCAGGGTAATCCAGTCAGGCCTGCTTTGCAAACGAGGTATTCAGTCAATGCAATTCTGACTGGTGGCAAGTTTGCAAGTAGGTCAAATTTCAATCTCCAGAGGTTTTTGGCATGAAGGCGTGGTTTCCAATGTGCCTGGGACCCAACCCTCTCTGTTTTTTTTTTTTTTTTGTTTGTTTGTTCTACCTCCAGGGTTATCCAAATTCACTGTTCCTGGTAGTCATTCACCCCCCCCCCCCCACACACACACACTTTATTGGTTAGGACAGAGAGAAATTGAGAGGGGAGGGGGAGACAGAGAAGGAGAGAGATAGATACCTGCAGATCTGCTTCACCACTTGTAATGGGTGCCCCCTGCAGGTGGGGAGCTGGGGGGCTCGAACCCAGATCCTTATGTGAGTCCTTGCACTTAGTACTATATACGCTTAACCAGGTGCATCACTACCCAGCCCCCCATCAACTGTTTTGTACTCGTGCTAAGAAGGCCTCAATTTTTTTCTTTTCTTTTTTATATTACTTTATCACAACTTTGGAAGTACCAAAAATTACTTGGTACCTTAAGAGACCTGACTGGAAGTCAGGGAAGACTTCCTGGAAGAGATGGTACCTCTTTAAGAAATAAGTAGGAGAAATTAATCTATCAGGGAAGGGGATGGGATACAGAGTTCTGGTAGTGGGAATTGTGTGGAGTTGTACTCCTCTTATCCTATGGTTTTGTCAGTGTTTCCTTTTTATAAATAAAAAATTTAAAAATATTTTATTTTGTTTTATTTTAATGAGAGAGAGAGACCAGAACAATACTGAGCTCTGGCTTATGGTGGTATTGGGGACTGAACTTGGAACCTCAGAGCCTCAAGCATGAGAGTTCTTTGCATATCCATTATGCTGTCTCCCCAGCCCTGGATCAGCTCTTTTGTATTCTTTGGATAAATACTCAGAAGTGGGATAACTAAACAGGTTGGGTGACATTTCTATTTAAAAATTTTGAGCATCTTCATCCTGTTTTCCATAATGACTTCCAATTTCCATTTCCACCAACAGTGTGTAAGCATTCTTGCCAACACGTATTGTTTCTTGTCTTTTTGATAAGAGCCATTCTCACAGATCTGAAGTGATATCTCATGGTAGTTTTATTGCAGGAGATCCAGAGACACAGAAGGAAGGAGGATCACTAAAGGGGGGTGGGGGGGTGGGGGGGGTTGGGGACCTAAGACCATATGGTAGAAGAGGATGACAGTTTGGTGGAGTGTGAGATTTACTGGCACCTATCTTGGAAATACTGGGTTGCCCGAAAAGTCCTGACACATTTTTTTTTTTTGCATAGAAAAACAGAAAAAAAAATACATCATGACTTTTCCAACAATCCAATATATCTTCAAGATAACAGAATTCATGTAAATCAACATTCCTTCAGTAAATTGATATTGAAGTTGAAAAAAATAGCTTAATATAGAGAGATGAACAATTGTATCCATGTATCAACAACTGTCCGGTAAACCATTAAGTTCCCCACTAAAATTATTTGGGAAAAGAAGTAAATAAAACCTTGACCTAGAGAAATGGTATAGTGGGCAGAACTCTTGCCATTTATTTGTTTATTTGTTTTTATTGACACCAGGGTTATTGCTAGGGCTCAGTTCTGGCATTACAAATCCGCTGCTGCTGGCAGTTTTTTTTTTTTTTTTTCTATTTTGTTTGACAGGACAGAGAGAAAATGAGAGAGGAGGGGAAACAGTTGACAGGACAGAGAGAAAATGAGAGAGGAGGGGAAACAGTGAGGGAGAGAGAAAGATAGACACTTGCTTCAAAGCTTGTGAAGCATCCCCCTTGCCGTTGGGGAGCAGAGCTGGGTCCCTGTGCATGGTAATATGTGTGATTAACCAGATGTGCCACTGCTGGCCCTCCAGAACACTTTCCTGACTAGCAGGAGATCCTGTGCTTGATCCCCAACATTACATGTGCCAGACCAATGTTCTGGATCTCTTTTATTTATAAAGTAAATCAAGAGGGGGGGGAGGTAGAGGGAGAGATCTTTATAAAAAGAAGAAAGAGAAGGAGAAAGAAAAGAGGGAGAGGAAGAGGAGGAGGAGGAGGAGGAGGAGGAGGAGGAGGAAAGCTTGAAACTGTCTTTAATTAGATTCCTTAGGAAGAGCCTCATGGACTCTCTGCCATGCTTTCTTTTAAAATACTGCAGTGTGTTTTCTGTGGAAAATAATCAGCACCTTATTTTTTTTAAAACTCTGAAAAATAATGGCTGAGCATTTATAGTTAATATTAAACAGATCTGGGTTTTTCTACCTCCCTGTGCTGCTTGAATATAAAGACATTTCATGACATGTCACATGCAGCCTGCAAGTTAATTAAGCCATTGACTTGGAAGGTTGCTGGTAAATTCCAAGCCAGTTTCGAGGGTGTGTATGTGCTCTGTGTGGGGAGCTAGTTAAAGGCATCCACAACATTATGATAATCTTCACCAACTGTTGCTAGAGTTCCAGCTGGCATCACTTCTCACTACAGATTTGCTTCCTCAAAAAGGCAGGTGAATACTCAGTTAACAGGAAGAGAATAAACGTATCCAGCTTGGTAAGAACTTGACTTACCCTGTCTCACAAGATGAAAGGGAGAAGTCCGTGACTTCAGAGAAGGGAGGGGAGGGAGGTGCAGACTGAGATGACTGGTGATGCTATGAATGCCCCACGATTGCTGTTGAAGTGGTTTTTCACCCCTGCAGCAAGGTGAGCTCATATGAGGTTGTATACGCACTCACTTCTTGTTTCCTGGTCTTTATTTTTTTTATGCCAGGCAGACACATGGCTATACTGTTTCAATGTGCCCCTGAGAGTGTGAGAATTTTGAACATAGACTAAGTAGGATTTAGATTCCACTCTGCAAATTACTTGGCTGTGAGAATCTAAGAAAGGTGCTTAGCCACCCTGGTTTGATTTCAAAATGCCTGCTTGCTCTGGGCTTTTGTCAACTATGTGAGATGTAGTGACTGACACACAACTGATGTCAGATAGATGTTATACCTGGCTTGAAACTGTCTTTAATTAGATTCCTTAGGAATTGCCGCATGGACTCTCTGCCATGCTTCCTTTTAAAATATTTTTAAAATTTTAGATTTGTTTTGCCACCAAGGTTATCACTGGGGCTTGGTGCTGCATAACAAATCCACAGATCCTGGTGGCCAATTTTTCCTTACCTTCTCTTCCCCCTCCCCACCCTTCCTGTCTGCTCCCCACTCCTCCCCTCCCCTCTCCTTTTTTACTTGATAGGACAGAAAGAAATTGAGTGTGAGGAAGACAGAGAGGAAGAGAAAGAGAGGCACCTGCAGCCCTACTTCACTGCTCATGAAGCTTCTCCCCTGCATATAAAAATGGGGGGGGGGGTTGAACCTGGGCCATTGCACATGCTAATGTGTGCACGCAACAAGATGTGCCACTGCCCAGTGCCCTCTATGGTTATTTTTCATCAGTAGGGGAATACATGTCTTGAGAAGCAGGAACATGGATAGCTGAATGGCCTTCATCTAGCTGTTGATTTTTTTTTTTTTTTTTTGAGATTTAGGTTCTTTCTCTATAAAAAGGTAACAGGAATGTCCTAATTATTCCTAGTCTGAGTGAAGACTTTAATGAAGCAAGGCTGCAATCTCAAATTTTAGAGTGTGTCAGGACTACCCAGTGCATTTATTAAAACAGATAAGTGAACTTCATCCTCAGGGGCTCCAATTTAATAAGTTGAGGAGGATGTGCATTTTAACCAGTGCCAGGAGATGCTGATACTGTGCTCTGGGACCACACTGAGAACAGGGCCCAGCACACAGAGAACAGGAGGAAGAAATGAGGTAATTCATCTCATAGGGCAGGAGTGAGACTATAGGCACTACCACTAGACTATAATTCTAATTGTATAATTCTTATTTTGGCAATGTCAAATAATAACTTTCTGTCTCTTCTCTCTGCCCCTAACCCTTTCTGTCCTTTTCTTTCCCTTTCTCTTGCTTTCTCTGTCTCACTCTTCCTTCCTTCCTTTTTCCCTTCCTTCTTTCCTTCCTTCCTTCCTTCCTTCCTTCCTTCTTCAGTGTGGCACCAGAAAATGAAGTCAAGGGTTTGCTATACATGCAATATTGCTGAATGGACTCCTGTATCCAAGTTTTTAGATCTATATACTCAGGAGAGTTGGGGGGGGTTGTTAAATACCAAAGTATTGAAGCCCCATTCCACCATCCATGCAGCTTACTTGGCACTTCCCATGGTGCTCCCATGTAGTGACTGGGATTAAACCCAGGGCCTCCCACTTGGGCCACAATAAAGGAATGAAGGGTTCACACTGACCAGTTCCCAGTTCAGTTTCATCAGTTTCCACCCACCCCTACACTCTGTGACATATCTGGGTTAACACACACACACACACACACACACACACACAGAGAGAGAGAGAGAGAGAGACATTTTCTTCTTGCACAAGACCATCTATCAAGTACTGAAGACATGGCTGGAGGCTGTAGGGAAAATGACAGTATATAGTAGTTTCCACAGGTCATAATCTTTTCAATGACTTGTAAAAAGCCCTGTCATCCCCAAGGTTTTTAAGTGTATGAAGGAGGCATCTTCCCACTGAGGAAATCATAGGCCCTGACTCTCTATTTTAGAAGGTGGATGGCAAAGATAAGGGACAGGGTGACATCTCTGCCACTTAATGAGCAGTCTGAATTACAGTTCTAAAATTAACAGCTTCTCCTCCTCCTTCACATCCACCTACCCTCCCACCCAAGATTTAAACTCTCTTTTGTCATTGTTTCTCAGAGCACTGGAGTTGCAAAAAATGCTACATGGATCCACACTCCCTTCAAATTCAGTGGGAATGGGACTCAATATTATGTTAGGGTTATGAGTCAGGATTGTGGGATTAGGTAAATGGGATCTTTCTCTTCCCTCCCTGGCTTGGAGAGTGTAACCTCTGCAAGTGGCCTTCTGAATTCCCATTTTCTTATCTAAATTAAGAATGGTAATTGTAATGATTTCAAAGGGGTCTTGTGAGGGTTAACTAGATAAGCACATGGGGACTCAATCTAAGATAGTAATTGCTAAAAAGCAGGAATTTTTAAGGCTTTCTGGTTGGGACCAACTTCTGCATGCCCTGCCCAACCTGGGACTTATCTAGAATTATCCAGCAAAATGTAATTTTTTTTGGGGGGGGGCAGAATCCACTTTCACCAATTTGTTTACATGGCTCTAGACAGCAGAGAAGGGAGGAGCCTTTTTCATGGGGTCTGAGGCAAAATGTGTGCACAAAGGGTCAGTGGAAGGTCTACTAGGAGTCTGACTCTGAACTCTAGAGTTGATTGTCAGTCTTTGAAAGGTCAGAATTCGAGCTAATTAATTAATTAATTTATGCCTCTAGGGTTATTAATGGGCTCAGTGCCAGCACTAGGAAGTTAAAGCTTCTGAAGGCATTTTTTTAACTTTATTAGATAAGATAGAGAGAAATTGAAAGATGAGGGAAAGATAGACACCTGCAGACCTGATTTGCTGCTTGTGAAGAGGTTCCCCCCCCCCCCCCGGGCATGTGGCGAGCCTGGGGGTCGAACCCAGATCCTCACGCAGGTTCTTGAGCTTAGCACTATGTGTGCCTAACCAGGTGTCCCACCAATGCCAGGGTTAGAGCTATACGCTGATGGGTCTGTTCTTCTGGGCTTTGTGGGACACTCAGTGCCTCACACCAAGGTGGCAAAATATAGAATTGAGTTGCAGATATCTGTCTTGATGAGGTGAGAACTTGTGTGCCAACAACTTATTAACTTCTCAATAAGAAATAAAGAAAAGCAGTAAAATCGGGGAAAGGGCCTATACTTATATAAGTTCCAGAGGCCTAGTGAGAATCAAAGGGAACTCAAGCCTGGTTCTATTTTTTAGGCTTTGTGCACCCTTGCTGGTAATACCCTGGGTAGGAAATATTTTATTAGAACTCAAAAGAACTGTGGAGATTACAAGTTCATTCCCATCAGAACTTGTGAATGGATAAATATTAAAGAAGAACATGAAGGCAGTGTCCTAGGATTATTCTGTTGGGTGTGGAGAAACCCCCTAAATAATAAACATGGAGGGACTATATGGAGGTAGCCTATGGACAGTTGGACGATGGAACTGAAGCCTCATGGAGAGTTCTGGGCACAAAGTAAACACCTAGTAACTAGTTGTTATTATTAATAGGTATTCTCTGATGTACTTTCCCCCATACTCTCAAGACTGTGCAGGCTCTACTATGAGAGTGAAAGGACTGAAGGATAGATGAGAGTTCCCCACTCTTGCAGGGAACTCTTTGATTATCAATAAACTCATTGACATTAATCTTAGCTCTTTGAAATTGATCTGGTTCCAGTGGCTAGAGGGTAAGAGGAGACATAAACAAATAGGACCACATTAAACTAAAAAAAACTTCCATACAACTAAAGAAACTCTTGGAAATAAAGCAGGAAATTAAACAAGCAAACTACTGGATGGAAGAAGATACTCATAACACACATCTGACAAGGGATTGTTATCAAAAAACACATAAGAACTCTTATTTACAGCAATCGTAAAACACCAGACAACCTAATTAAAAAAAGAAAAAAAGGATGCAGAGAAGCTACACAGATACTTTTCCAAAGATGACACATAGACGGCCAATGGGTACGTGAGAATATATTCATCATCACTTATTTTGTTAGGGAAATGCAAATCAAAACCCACAGCCTGATAACATTTCATACCAGTGAGGATGATTTATACAAAAAATGACAAGAAACAACAAGTGTTGGCCAGGGTGTGGAAAGAAGAAAACTCTTGTGCACTATTGGTGCGAATGTAAACTGGTGTAGCCACTACGGAGAAAAGTATGGAGATTACTAAGAGAAATTATGAACAGAACTATCATCTGAACCAGTTATTCCATTTATGATTATTCTATCTGGAGAATATAAAAACACTAATTCAAAGAGATATATGGACCCCTATGCTTACTGTAGCATTATTTGCAATAGTGCAGGCATAGAAACACCTATGTGCCCCCTTATCAACAATTTAATGTCCGTAGTTGTGGGGATTTATTTCTGGGCTTTTAATTCTAGTCCCCTGGTCACCTGTTTGTTTTTCTTCTAATATCCAGAAACTTTGACGACAATGGTCCTATAATTTATGAGATCAGAAAGAGTGATGCCTTCACTTCTGCTCTTTTTTTCTCAGGGTTGCTTTGTCACTTACAGGTATTTTCTGGTTCCAGATAAACTTTTGTATCTTCTGTTCTCTTAAATTTTTTTTTGGTGGGACCTTGATGAGGAGTGCATTAAATTTGTATATGGATCTGGGTAGAATAGTCATTAGATGATATTAAAACTTCCTATTAATAAATATTGTATATTCTTCCACACACACAAAAAAGAAAGAAACACCTATCTGTACCACTTTGATGGATGATATATGGATAAAGAAGCCATGGTACATATACACAATGGAATACTACTCAGCTATAAACAAGGAAATCTTGCCATTTTTGACACTAGGACTGGACCAAGAGGGCATCAAGATGAAAGAAGCAACTCAAACATAGAAAGATACCTAGCATATGAATTTGGCCATATTGTAATATATATTAAAAAAAAACGGAATAAAGTAAAAACCTTTAGACTATAAGAACAAAATGGTGGTTACCAGAAGTGAAAGGGTGAGATGAGGGGTAAATTGGGTAAAGGGAACCGTATATACAGTGGGTAGGTGGAAATTAAACATTTGGTTTTGACAAAAACAAAAAGAATACAGGGTGGGGCGTTAAGTCTATATGAAGTCTATTTTCTCCATCTGAAAAAGGACTTGCAGAGGGGAGAACTGACTTTATCTTAGATGCTAGAAAGCAGTGATGATCTTGGCAGGTTTTACTGATCTAATGCTTCTGACTTAGAATCAGAAGATCTGGGTTCAAGTCCTAGCTCTTTTGCCTTTGTTCTGTGAGACTATGTGCTCATTATTTAACTTCCTCTTCCTCATCTATAATATGAGGATAAAATATACCTACCACCCCACCAAATAACAAACACAGAAATGCTGTGCAAGTTGTAAAGTTCTGCTACAGCAACTAAGGGAGGTGACTGTTGCATGAGGTCTCCCAGAACTACTGACCTTCAATCCAGGGATGGTCTCTACCTCCCTCTGAAGTGAAGACTGAAGAGGGGAGTTTAGACATTTTACAAACATGGAGATAAGAGAGGAATGGGGAGGTATTTTTGGATATCCCTGGGTATTTTCTCCCTCTTCCTGAGGCTGGTCCACTGGAAGTCTAAAGTCCCATAATCTCAGTTAGTCACTGGACACCTGAGGAGGAGAGGTGCTTTGTGCTCTCTGTTGCTGGGGTCATTCAGCACTGTATAATTTCTAGGCTGAGTACTTCCAGATCAAGGAGTGTGTTCTCATCATTGTCCATCCCGCAGCAAAGGGCTAGCCATACAATGGAGATTTTATGAGGGGTTCAGGGAGTGACTCAATGAGCTAACAAGTGAGATTTTATGCTTCTTCTTTTTTTTTTTTTTTGGTGGGGGGGGGTGAGAATCATGGCCTCTATCCTGTGCAGGCAGTTCTCTCATTTCCACATCTCTTTCTTCTCTAAAATGTCCTTAAAGTAATACACAGCTCTGGAGAGACTGGGACAGGGAAACTAAAAACTTTGGTCTAAAAAACCCAGGGAAGGGAGTCTGGCTTTAGCGTAGTGTGTTAAGTGCACGTGACACTAAGCACAAAGACTGGTCTAAGGATCCATGTTTGTAGCCCCTGCAGGGGGGTCATCTCACAAGAGGTGGAGCAGGTCTGCAGGTGTCTAACTTTCTCTCCCCCTCTCTGCCTTCCCTTCCCCTCTCCATTTCTCTCTGTCCTGTCCAACAACGATGGCATCAGTAACAACAATAATAATAACCAAAACAGCGATAAAACAACAAGGGCAACAAAAGGGAAAAAAATAGCCTCCAGGAGCAGTGGATTCATGGGCACCTAGGCTCAGCAATAACCCTGGAGGCAAAAAAACCAAAAAACAAAAAACAGGGAAAACCTAAGAAAGAGCAATAAGACTTGTTTCTCCTATGAAGCCATTTACTTATTCCTTATTTGGGGACTGGTTGTGAGCAGAGGGGTTTATTGAGGGCAACGTACAATTCCGTGGAGAACTTCTGTGTGTTGAAGGCTCAGTAATAAATATTTTTTTGTGTTAAAGGGCATGTGAATGCTGGCATTTCCCACCATGGAAATATCTGGCTTTCTTCTATAGGACGAGGGAATTTACAAAATTATTCTGGCTATGCTTTCCATCATTTGTTAGGGTTGAAAAGGTGATTTGTGTTTTCTAAATGTTATAATGATTCAACTTATGGATTGAATTTAAGGATTTTATGTTGGTTTCCACTGCTGACCCCATAAACTTATAGGAATAGTGACAATAATGGCATCAATGATGACAGAGAACCTTCTCTAAAGGCTTGTTCTCTGGGGGCTGGTGGTGGCACACCTGGTTGAATGCACATGTTACTATGTGCAAGGACCCAGGTTCAAGGCCCTAGTCCCCACCTGCAGGGGGAAAGCTTCGTGAGAGGTGAAGTAGGGCTGCAGGTATCTCTCTCTGTCTCTCTCTTTCCCTCTCTATCTCCCCCTTCCCTTTGATTCTTCTCTGTCTCTATCCAGTAAATAATTTTTTAAAAAAAAATTGAAAGTAGGGCACCAAAGTAAAAACCCTGTGGTGAGGGGGAGGGTGGACATGCAGCTTCCTGGGCCGGTGGATGGGTGGGATGGGGCAGTTTTTTGGAGGTGGGAATGGTGTTTATGTACACTCCTAGTAAAGTGTAGTCATATAAATCACTAGTTAATTAATATGAGAGGGGGAAATTAATTGTATGTCTCCAAGTTTTTAAAACACAGACTGAGTCTTTTTAATACATAGGCTGTGTATTTGATATCTGGACTCTCTCAAAAGCATAGACCAAGTAGATCAGAAGCAACCAGTGGCACAGCTATTTACAAGATACTGGGTACTATACAGCAAACCCTAACAAAAGGACTTTTCAAAGTTAACCCAATTATCAAATAATGTGATGATAACATTAACTATCCATTGTCTTTTTGAAGCCTAAGACAGCAGGAACCTCACATCTCCACTATAGAGCCTATATTTCCCCCAGTCCTGGAACCTTAGGATAGGGCCCACTTTCCCGCATGCCTCTCCCAATCCATATCAAATAATATTGCATCTGCCGATAGCAACCTAATCAACGCAACAATTGCCACCTCAACATGCTTCAGCTCAGACTGTGTCCAGAGATTTCATGTGTGAAATGACAACCCTTCAGCTTCATTACTCGGGTGAGACCTTTCCTTTCATAGTATTCTCTAATTCCATCCCAGGTGGATCACTTTCTAACAAAGTCCCAAAACCTAGATATACACCAGGTTCTGCGAGAGAGAGCATATGTTCACACGTATCCATAAACTAGTGCAAAATATATACCTGAAAGCAGAAGTGCACTAGAGTTTGCAGTGAGTATCCCCCCAACACTTCCTCTCCACTATTCCAAGCTTTGGGTCCATGATTGCTCAACAATTTGTTTGGCTTTGTATGTTAACTCTCTTTTCAGCCACCAGGTTCCAGATGCCATCAGGATGCCGGCCAAGTTTTCCTGGACTGAAGACCCCACCAATGTGTCCTGGAGCTCAGCTTCCCCAGAGACCCACCTTACTAGGGAAAGAGAGAGGCAGACTGGGAGTATGGACCGACCAGTTAACGTCCATGTTCAGCGTGGAAGCAATTACAGAAGCCAGAGCTTCCATCTTCTGCAACCCACAACGACCCTGGGTCCATGCTCCCAGAGAGCTAGAGAATGGGAAAGCTATCAGGGGAGGGGGTGGGAAATGGAGATTGGGTGGTGGGAACTGTGTGGAATTGTACCCCTTCTACCCTATGGTTTTGTTAATTTATCTTTTCTTAAATAAAAAATAAATTTAAAAAATTTATTTTTTAAAAAGGCATATTCTCTGTCACCCTGTGTGTCTCATTTCTCACAACTCTGTAAGGTTGGTTATCTTCTTGACTCCATTTTACAGATGAGGAAACTGAGGCTGAGCAGGATTAATTGACTTCCCCAGAATAACACAACTAACCACCTTAATTTGAACCTTGCTTGACTCTAGTCCTCATAGCTCTGACCATACTATTTTCCACCCCCATGGATTCCTTTCACTGACCTACTTTGAAACCTATAAGGTTGATTTTTTGATGAGATTATACATAAAAGATCTCTTAAGTATTTCCTAAGAAGTTCAAAGGAAGCCCTTCAAAATTGAGATTTTTGTGCATTTCTGTGACAGGAAATTCTTCTCAAACACCTTCAGGGGTTTTTTTTTTGTTTTGTTTTGTTTTTCCATAGATTCCCCAGCAGGGTTCAGTTTGAGGTCTGAGGGAGAAAATGGGACAAGCAAACAAAGAAAACAAAAGACCCTAAGGTCTCTAACTGATCATGAATGAAAGATGCTTCCCCTGTCTCACAAAATGTCAGTCTGATTGTCATTGTTCCCAAAGCTCTGGTGTCACAGAGCATCAACTCCTCTTAATAATAAGCTTTGACTTTATTTTTTCATCTAATGACACAGCCTGGCCTGGAGGATTCTTAGCATCTTTATTGCTCATCCAGTATGACAGACACACACACAGTGTGTTTGTCACTTCCCTTCTCTTTTCCTTTCCTGTCACAGTTGATTCCCACCCCAGCACAAGCAGGGGCTCTGAGTAGCACCCCCCTCCCCTACACCCCCTCCCCTCCCACACAGCAGGCACAGCTCTTTGAATTCTCTGCAGAGTGTCATCTGATTCTCCATGAATAAGGTGGTTCTTCCTTCCTCCCCTCCCCTCCAAGGTGACTCTGGTGTCAGCCTGGTACCTTGTGAGTCCTTCCCTCCCGGGGTGGGGGGTGGGGTGGGGTGTAGTGTTTCTGGCTACAGGGATGTGAGAGTTAACATCTACAGTGCCGTGAACTCTGTTCCAGGCACATGCTCCGTGCTTTGACCAGATGGCTTTATCTGCCCCTCACAATCCCCCATGAGGTGGGTTCTTACATACAATGGCATCCATAGTAGAAATGAGGCACATGAAGATGTCCAAAGACACACATCATCTTTTTCTTCTCCTTCTCTTTTTCCTACTTCTTCTGTTTGGAGTTTTCCTATTTCTTTTTATTTATTTATTTGTTTGTTTGATTCCAGGGTTATTGCTGGGGCTTGGTGCCTGCACCACAAATCCACTGCCCCTGGATGCCATTTTTTCCCCTCTTGTTCCCCTTGTTGCTTTTTATCCTTGTTGTGGTTACTGTTATTATTATTGTTGTCATTGCTGTTGGACAAGACAGAAATGGAGAGAGATAGGGAAGCCACAGAGGGGGAGAGAAAGATAGACACCTGCAGACCTGCTTCACTGCTTGTGAAGCGACGCCCTGCATGTGGGGAGCCAGGGTTGGAACCGGGATCCTTACACTGATCCTTACACTTTGTGCCATGCGCACTTCACCTACTGTGCTACCGCCTGACCCCCTCTTTTTATCTTTTTATGTGAAGGGGGATTAATGATTTACAGGAGGACAGTTGTTGACACTTGGGTATAATTTCTCACCTCTCTGTTATAGGTGTCTGTAGAACACTTTCACCCCCAACTTGGGTCCTTTCCCACCATCACGCACCAGAACCAAAACTTCTTCTCCACCCCTTCCCTCCCTCCCCCTCCTTCCCCCAAATCTATAGCTTTTGTGCAATACACCCTGGCCAGTCTAAGTTTCACTTAACACATTTTCTGAACTAGCAGTGTCGTCAAAGTTCACGGTGCCAGCATGCTGGGCTAGCTTCGCAGGTGGGAGACAGAGACCAGGGACACATGGCTGAGCAGAGAAACAGTATTTTTTTATTCATGAGCGAACGATTCAAAAAACTAATCTAATCTAATCACAACCCAAATCTGTCCTGCATCCTTCTCCACCTGCAGAGTCAGGAACCCAGGAAGTATATAGGATAGGGGGTGGGAGAAGCAAGAAGCACGAAAAGGCAAAGACTAAACCAATCTCCTGGAGGCAGCGGGAGTGAGACCAAACCAATGTAGCAGAATGATCATGTACATAGACCACAACGTCAAGCAATGTAACAGAAGGGATCCCAGAAGCAGAACTAGAAGCATAACAACATAGCAGGACTCACAGACTTAGGGTTGTTCTGGAACTGTCTATATGGAAGTAGGAACACATTAAGAGTAATGTTTAGCACTTCAGGTTCTCAGCTCACCGATTTCTAGAGAATTGAGGTGAGCAATTAACTGCAGGGAAGATCAAGCCGAGAAGCAACAATAACTAGAAGCATTGGAAGATCACTTAAGATGCCCTAAACCGACCATTCTCTACCTGTAAGGGCGGCAAAGGAAAGGCTATGAGAAATGTCCCCCTATCCCATCTTTCACTTCCTGTAATACCTCCTTCTGCGTTGCTCTGTTAGAAGTTTATCTAAAATGCAGAGTCTGGAAATCTTGTCTCAGGAGACCTGAGGGTGGGGACCCAGGACTTTTTATATTTTTAAACCAAGCATCTCTGGTGATTCTAATGCAAGATGTCTCAAAATTGTTCTTTAGAAGTAACTGCTGCTCCTGGGACTTAAAAGCTTTATAAAAAGCAAACAAAGAGCACTAGTTGGTCAGTGACCTGATTTTGATTCCTGCACAGGTGGCCAAGAGCACAGGTGTAATCCCATGACCCCAGTGTCACTTGCCTGGGCAACTCTTTGCTCTCTACCCCTGCTGCTGTTGAGGACACAGCTGAGGAGCTGTTCCTCTTGATCTGCTGTGCTTATGGAAGCAGCTCAAAAGTATTTTTTTATTATTTTTTAATCTTCTTAACTAGGATAAAGATTTTTATCTCTAGGTCTAAGATCTACTAGGGGATTTCCTAAGCTTTGAAATCCCATTTAGACCAACTGAAATGATCAAGAAAGAGCAGAGTTGAGAAAGACTGAACTAAATATAGGATACAAAAGCAGCTGCCTGTTTTAGATATATAGACACAATCAAAATGATCTACAAACTCAGTTTTCTCTGATCAAATTATGTGAAAAACCCCGCCTTCCACTGGAGATCCCCCCCTCACAAAAAGAGGAGTGGCTACCCACCCCATCCCAGATATGATCTCCAGCACAGCACTCCCGATAGGATAGCTGTCTTTAATTCATAATCAACACACAAATGTCAAGTTGCTTTTAAATCACTGGCTCCATCAGGTAGGTAATAAAACTCTAAACAGATTGTCCTGCAATTAGTTATTTGATTTTTTTTTTTTAGTCATTGCATGCTCCTAAAACCAGAACTTTAGGCTCTACTAAGTCAGGAAATATAGTTGCCTGAGACTAGCACAGTGCCTGACACAGCCATGTTAATGTCTCAGTTGCACAGAATGTAACATGGATATGTGAGACGTTAACAACAGGAGAAACTGGAGGGCAGTAAGATAGCTTACCTGGGAGGGTGTCTGCCTTTTGGTACCTGCCATCCAGGTTCCAATTCCACCCCTTCTGCACCGAAGGAACCTTCAATGCCATGGTATCTTTTCTTCTCTGTCTCTTTCTATTTGAAAAGGTCAGCGTGGAGCAGGGAAGTCCTTGCAACAACAAGAAAAAACAATAGTAATAACTTAAAAACAATAGGAGATACTGGGTGAAGGACATAAGAAATCTCTATTATTTTTGCACCTTTTCTATGAGTGTAAAATTACTCCAAAACAGGGCTGGTGAAATAGCTCACCTGGACTGTGTGCTGCTTATCATATTGTGTGAGCCAGATTTAAGCCTGGCCCTGTAGTACTGAAGGAAACTTTGGGAGGCTGTGATATTCATAGTCTCTCTTTCTCTTTCTCTACCTCCCTCCTTCTCCCTCTCCTCTCCCTTTCTCCCTCTCCCTCCCTTCCTTTCCCTCTCTCCTTCTCTCTCTCCCTCTTTCTTAAATCATACCAAAAATAACTTTGGCTTAAAAGGGTAATGTCTTACAATCTATGTGCTCAGTCATCCATTTGACCAACTTACCTTTTGAAAATGTAAAACAGAGCATATCAGTATCTATACTAAAGTCCCTCAGTGGCTTCCCATTGCACTGAGTAAAATCCCAAATCCAACCATGCCCTCAAGAGCTAGGTGCCTCTGTATCTCCAACCTCATCTTCTGTCAGTATACTCCAATCATGATCACCTTACTCCAGTGTCACTGCTCTTTCTATATTTTCTTGACTAGGCTTCACTTATCTCCACTTTAGGTTTTGGGCTCAAACCTGGATCCTTATGCTGATCCCTGTGCTTCATATCATGTGTGCTTAACTCACTGCACTACCGCCCAGCCCCCATGAGTACCATTTCTAATCTGTGCATATAGAAGTCTCCACACCACTCCCACTACCAACTTTATTTCTCCTTTATCATCATGCACTGGATCCTCAAATGTCCTCTCAACCCCCTCTCACCACCTCTTCTCTTCAGAGTTCTGGGCTCTTCTATAGTTTATCACACCAGTCCAAGTTTTCCCTTTCTTTCCTTGTTCTTAAACTCCACCTGTACGTAATCCACTATTCATCCTTTTCCTTCTGACTTAGCTCACTTAACATGATTCTGTTAAGTTTCACCCAAGATATGCTGAAGATTTCATCATTTCTCATAGCTGAATGGTATTCCATTGTGTGTATACAGCTTTCTTAACCACTCAGCTGTAATTGGACATTTAATTTGTAATGCTTTATTTTTCTTATATTTGATAGGACAGAGAGAAATTGAGTGGGAAGGGGAAGATAGAAGGAGAAAGATATCTGCAACACTGAATCACCAGTTGTGAAGCTTCCCCCTTGCAGGTGGAGACCGGCTGGGGACTTGAACCCCAGTCTTTGTGCCTGGTGATGTGTGTGTTGAACTAAGTTCACTACTACCAATCCCCTGAAGGAGTGGATTTCAGACCTCACTTCATTCACTGTTGACATCTGGTTAGTTCTTTTTATATTTTATCTCCTCTGTGTTTCCTTGAATTCCTTCTCAGGGAGAAGGCAGAGCTTTTCTTGGTCTTCTTGTTTCTCCATTCACCTCTCCCTTGCCTCCCTTTTCTTTCCTGTTGCTGAGCCAAGGTCTTTTTTCAAACTGCAAACCCACTGCTGCTACTTCAGCTTCCCCCACGACTTCATTCAGCAATCACTGCAATGTGCAGCAGAGGACACCAGGGGAAGAGATTTAACCTCATCCCCCAATTTAAACACTGGCTCTTCAGCTACTCTGATTTAAGCACAAGTTAATAGAACCCTGAAAAGAATATATAACTTGGAGTTAGACTAAATGGATTTCAAAGCCTTGCCTTGTACTGAGTGAGTGACCTTGGGCCGGAAATTTAGCCACCTGGGGGCTTGGTTCACTCACAGAATGGGGACATGACTGTTGAGGAACATATATATGTATGTGTACTTACACACACACACACACACACACACACACACACACACACAAAACTTAACCTTCTACTCCTTCTAATCTTAGCTTAAATATTGTCTGCTTTATCTAAAGTAGTTCTCTTGGCCACAGCCCTACATAAGTGTCCTTCATAGTGCCTGTAATTTGTTAAGTATTGATTTTTGTATGTTTTGCTTGCCTCCTCCACCAGAGTACAGGTAGGAAGTAAGAATTACTTGTCACTACTCTATCCTAGACACTGCAACAGAGGATTATATAGATTGGTACACTGTCACATCATAATTGATGCCTAAGTTATTTTTTTCCTTTTTTTAAATATTTGTTTATTTTCTTTTGTTGCCCTTATTGTTTTATTGTTGTAGTTACTGTTATTGATGTTGTCATTGTTGGATAGGAGAGATGGAGAAATGGAGAGAGGACGGGAAGACAGAGAGAGAGAGAGAGAGAGAGAGAGAGAGATACCTGCAGACGTGCTTTACCGCTTCTGAAGCGACTACCCTGCAGGTGGGGAGCTGGGAGCTCAAACCAGGATCCTTACACCGGTCCTTGCGCTTTGCGCCATGTGCGCTTAACCCGCTGTGCTACCACCCAACTCCTGCCTAAGTTATTTTTATGGACTATAAGTAAAAAGAAAAAAAAGAAATCTCTAGGCAACAAGGTCTTCTCTGCTTGGTTAATGGAAAAGTAATTAAGACTCGCGAAGTCACCCTCTGGTCTGGAGCTGCTGGCTAAAAGAATCTACCAAGAAGTGGCACATGTTTTACTCATGGACTTAAGATTGGACCCTGCATTTGAGAAGATAAAGTTTCTCCGATGCCTCTTCCCCTCCAGCCTGCCTGTGTAGTTTCGATTTATTTTAGTAATGAATTCAGTTGGCATTTTCCCTCTGGAAACTTGTTATTAAAACAAACTTGACAGAGACTCTGCTTGCAGGTACAACAGCGTAGGGATGAAATGAACTCCGATGTACAAGATGAGTCCCAATATTGGTTTGGCCACAGCGTGACACTTGGAGTGAGTGAGAGCAATGGGAATCTCATTAATCCTCACAACTTACTACCAGCCCCTGGGAAAGGAAGAGAATGTCTAATCGCACTGCCCTGTTTGCCTTGTAAATGTTCAGGAGAAAGAAACTGATTGGGGAGGTAGTAAAGGGAGTATGGATTTATTTATTTATTTATTTGTATTTGCCTCCAGGGTTACTGCTAGGGCTCAGTGCCTGCACTACCAATCCACTGCTCCTGAAGGCCATTTTTTAAAATTTTGTTGCTGTTCTTGTTACTGCTGTTGTTGGACAGGACAGAGAGAAATCAAGAGAGGAGGGGAAGACAGAGAGGCAGAGAAAAAGATAGACACTTGCAGACCTGGTTCACTGCTTGTGAAGTGACCTCCCTGCAGGTGGGAATATAGGGGGAGTAGGGGAGGCTCAAACTGGGATCCTTGCACTCTACGCCATGTGCACTTAACCCACTGCGCTACCGCCCATCCCCTGGGTGTTTGAATTTTTTTCTTTATTAGGGGATTAATGTTTTTTTTCATATTTTATTTTATTTTTTTATTTAAGAAAGGATTAATTAACAAAACCATAGGGTAGGAGGGGTACAATTCCACACAATTCCCACCACCCAATCTCCATTTCCCACCCCCTCCCCTGATAGCTTTCCCATTCTCTACCCCTCTGGGAGCATAGACCCAGGGTTATTGTGGGTTGCAGAAGGTAGAAGGTCTGGCTTCTGTAATTGCTTCCCCGCTGAACATGGGCGTTGACTGGTTGGTCCATACTCCCAGTCTGCCTCTCTCTTTCCCTAGTAGGGTGGGTCTCTGGGGAAGCTGAGCTCCAGGACACATTGGTGGGGTCTTCAGTCTAGGGAAGCCTGGCCAGCATCCTGATGACATCTGGAACCTGGTGACTGAAAAGAGAGTTAACATACAAAGCCAAACAAATTGTTGAGCAATCATGGACCCAAAGCTTGGAATAGAGGAGAGGAAGTATTAGGGGGATACTCACTGCAAACTCTAGTGCACTTCTGCTTTCAGGCATATATTTTGCAGTAGTTTACGAATACGTGTGAACATATGCTCTCTCTCACAGAAACTGGTGTATATCTAGGTTTTGGGACTTTGTTAGAAAGTCAACCACCTGAGATGAAATTAGAGTATACTATGAAAGGAAAGGTCTCACCCGAGTAATGAAGCTGAAGGGTTGTCATTCCACACGTGAAGTCTCTGGACACAGTCTGAAGTGAAGCATGTTGAGGTGGCAATCGTTGTGTTGGTTAGGTTGTGATCGGCAGATGCAATATTATTTGATATGGATTGGGAGAGACATACGGGAAAGTGGGCCCTATCCAATGGTTCCAAGACTGGGGGAAGTTGAGGCTCCATAGTGGAGATGTGAGGTTCCTGCTGTTTTAGGGTTCAAAAAGACAATCAATAGCTAATGTTATCATCACATTATTTGGTAACTGGGTTAACTTTGAAAAGTCCTTTTGTTAGGGTTTGCTGTACAGTACCCAGTATCTTATATATAGCTGTGCTATTTGTTGCTTCTGATCTACTTGGTCTACGCTTTTGAGAGAGTCTACATATCAATTACACTGCATATATTGAGAAAAGATTCAGTTTGTGTTTTGAAAAACTTAGAGACATACAATTAATTTTCCCCCTCTCATATTAATTAACTAGTGATTTATATGACTACATTTTACTAGGAGTGTACATAAATACCATTCCCACCACCAAAAGACTGTGACCCATCCCTCCCACCCACTCCCACCCCCCACTGGCCCAGGAAGCTTCATGTCTACCCCTCACCACAGGGTTTTTACTTTGGTGCCCTACTTACAATTTGGTCAGGTCCTGCTTTTAGTTTCTCTTTCAGATCTTCTTACTCAACTTCTGTTGATGAGTGGGATCATCCCATAGTCATCTTTATCTTTCTGACTTAGCTCACTTAACATAATTCCTTCTAGCTCTGTCCAAGATGGGTCAGAGAAGGTGGGTTCATTGTTCTTGATAGCTGCAAGGGGATTAATGTTTTACAATCGACAGTAAATACAATAGTACATTCATAACATTTCCCAGTTTTCCACATAATAATACAACCCAGCTTCTTAGTCATTTGCTGATTAATCAAAGACAGAAGATTGATCAAAGACAAGAAGACCACTCAGCCTGTGGACAGCCTGGGTGCATGCCTCACCATCTGTGATGTCCTGAATTCAAGTCTCAGTCCCACATGGGAGTGTTACTTCCAACACCTTGGAAGCTTCTGTCTGTCTCTCTCCCTTCCCCCTCGCCTCTCACTCTCCCTTTGTCTAAAATAAAGAATGAAATCACAATGGACCAGGGTGGTGGTAGCTCTCAGGCACAAATACTGGCACCACAGGAGGACTAATCAAAAGAATTTATAAAAGAGGTAAAATAAGGTTATGGTGAGAAGGCTCAGAGAGGTTGGTGAGAACTGTTATCTGTCAGTCAGCTTTCATTGATTTAGTGTCTCCTAAGTTACAGACTCATACTATGCACAGTGGATGGAGTGACAAACCAGCCACAGTCTTTGCCCACAAGAATCTTATATTCTGGTGGGAAAAAGACTGCTGAATGAACAAGTGACTCAATAATGTTTGTCAAGAAAATAAGACAGGGCAATGTCATAGGCAGTTATTCTGATGGGAAAGTGGGCTAGAAAGTGGATGCTTGGATGGAAGTAGCTGCATGAAGATGGATGTGAAAAGCTTAGCTGAAGAGAACAAGTGAAACCCAGAGCTTGAAATGAGCTCAGCATTAAAGGGAAAGTCAAGATTCCCCCAGTCTCTTGTAAGTTTCACAGCATTTACTATTTACTAGTAATACTTTTGACTAGTCATATGACTTTGGACAAATTATTCAACTCATGCCTGAGGCATCAAAGGTGCCAGGTTCAGTCATCAGCAGCATCATAAACTAGGGCTAATCAGTGTGCTGGTAAGATAGATAGACAGATAGATAGATAGATGGATAGACAGATAGATATTATTCATTCAATCATCCACTTCGATAGCTTTTACATGATACTAATATTCACCACACATTCACAGCCTTATTATGATAATTACACATGATAGCTATTAATGCTAATAATTGAGATCCTAATATTTACTGGACAGGGGCCTAGAGGTTGATTCACCCAGGAGTGCACATATTATCATGCATAAAAACCTGGGTTCAAGGCCCAGACCACTACATGGGAGGGAAGTTACATGAATAGTGAAGTGGTATTATGGTGTTTCTCTCTCTTTCCTTATCTCTTTCTGTCTCCAACCCTCTATCTAAAAGAAAAAAATAAAGGCCACCAGGTGTGATAATATCATGTAGCCACTGAATCACAGTGATAACCAAGGTAAGAAAAAATGTACTGGGGGGGGGGAAGGCAGCGGTGCACCTGGTTAAGTGCACAAAGTATTATGCGTAAGGAACCACGCAAGGATCCCAGTTCAAGCCAGAGCTCGAAGGTGGCTTTGGAGGGGGGGGGGGAGGGAAGGCACCTCAGAAGCAGCAAAGCAAGTCTGCAGATGTCTAACTTTCTCTCTATATATCTCCCCCTCCTCTCTCAACTTCTCTCTGTCCTATCCAATAAAAAGGAAAAAATGGTCACCAGGAGCAGTGAATTCATAGTGCCAGCACCAAGCCCCAGAGATTTTTCCCTAGAGGCAAAAAAAAAAAAAAAAGAAAAAGAAAAAAGTGTACTGGACACTATGATTGGTACTTAACATATAATACTTCATGTAATGTTTTCTTTGATCTTTATAAGGACAGGAGAATTATAATTCCCACTTTGCAGGTGGAAAAACAGTGCACAGAGGAGAGGCAATACACTTTAAGACACCCTGAGTTTGAATTTGAGTTCAAACTATCTCCTTCCAAAGCCCTCAATTTATACCCAAATCATGCAGATGTAGAAGCCTTAGGCTGATATACACTGGGTGTCTAGTCCAGCTCTCTGTGTGATGATTCTTAGTGCTTCAAGTTTTATAATTACTAAACACATTGTCTTTCTTCCACTTCATAGCAACCATGAATGATCTTAGAATCACACACTTTAAAATGCTATATTCAGAAGTCAATAATTTGCTACAAAACTTGAGCTGGAAGTCGTATTTTCTGATTCCCGATCTTCAGATTGTTGCTGAAACCTAATAATCTTTTCCCAGAAGAGTGTTTCCTAAAGATTTTGCTTATTATAATTAAGTATATTTTGAAAGGAATTCTCAGAAATACAAACTGAATTTACTTCAGTAGATCCAGCTGTTTGCGAAACAATAGGTTCAATTTTCATCCTTAGCGCTGCTTCTATTAACATTTAAAAGATCCCTACATATTCATTGTGCCTATTTTAAGCTTTGAAAAAATCAGCAGAGTATTTCAGCCTTCATCAGCTGATAAAACCCACCAGGATTCTAAATCAACACCTACTCTGCCACCTGTCAGCCAATGTGTTTCTTGGTGTCTGTCTTGCTCCTCCTTGTGTATGTCCCAGGAATTGCAGGTTTCTTTGAGATCTCTTTATCTGTTGAGTTTTGTTTGAATCATTGGTTTTGTGTTTTGTTTTCAATATGGGTATTGCTGTCCTCTTATATTTCTAGAGTTAATATTATTATTTTTCCTTTTATTTTTTTAAATTATAGATTTTAAATTAATTAATTAATTTATTTATTGGACAGAGTCAGCTAGAAATTGAAAGGAAAGAGAAGGTGCTAGAGAGAGAAAGAGGCAGAAAGACACCTGCAACACTGCTTCACCACTTGCAAAGCTTCCCCCCCTGCAGGTGGGGACTGGGGACTTGAACCCGGGTCCTTGTGCACTGTGACATGTGCACTTAACCAGGTGCGCCAACACCCAGCCCCTCCTTTTCCTTTTCTATAAGTGAGAGAAGCTATACCACTCTAATACTTAAAACATTCAATTTTCTTTATCTTTTATTTTTCCTTTTTTTTTTTTTTTGCCATGCTGGGGATGTAAGTCAGGGCCTCACAGATTCAAGGCATATGTAGAGTGTAACTTTTTAAAATTAAATTAAATTTACCAGAGTACTGCTCAATTCTGATTTATGCTGGTTTGAGGGACTGAACCTGGGACCTCAGAGCCTCAGGTATGACAGTCTATTTGTATACCCATTATGCTTTCTCCTCTGCCCTAGAGTTTAACTTTGCATTTGAAAAAAAAAATTTAAAGTCTTCTTGGGTAGTCAGAGTATAGAATCAACCTAGGAGACTGACGAGCAGTTTATCTGAACTCACTGTCTTATGTCTTACATTATAAGTAGAAGAAGGAGAACAAGACAGAGGAAAAGAATGCTAGCTAGAGCACCTTTCTCATAATCCTTCAGTCTGATGTTTCTCTGGTATTGAGATTGATGCAGATTTGCAACTCCAACCCAGATGTTTTCTTTCAAACTTGAGACTTGATTTTTAACTGCTTAAATTGTGAAGGAATCTAACAGATAAACAGATAACTCAAGCTTAACATATTACAAAACCAAACAAAAGGCTGGCTTTCACTCTCAAATTTTCCCCTCCCTCAAGCTCCCTTACTTCTGCTCCTAACAGCTCTATCAATTACTTGAGGTGCAGAAGTGAAACCTTTAGACTCTTCCCAGCACTTTTCTTCCTGAACATTACCCTATGTCTGGTTCATAAGCAACACCTACTGTATTGCCTTTCATCCTAGAAAGAGATGTAGAAGCTGACCACTTCTTACCGGTACAGTTTCCATGGTTGGTCAAGCCACTGTCTTCTCTCCCCTGATTTCTGTGGTCTTCTCTGTAATCTGTTTTCACTTACATGCTTTGTGGTTCTCAGTGTGGCAGCCCCAGTGACCCTTTTCCATATATGTATGGGTACATGACCCTTCTCTCAGAGGTGATCCTTAGAATGGTCAATAAAATCTTCTAGGACCCTACCTCTCTCCCATATTTACTCTAATCTGATCTAATCTACCCTTTCACTTATTCATTATAAATTCCACAAAGAGCAGGAATATGTGTTTGTCTTTTTACACTATTCTCAGTGCCAAGAACTGCATCTGGCACACAGTAGACATTTAAATATTTATTAAGTGGGTGTATTACTGTTAGGAGATGAATATCTTGCGTGACCATATCTAGTCTGGGATCATTTTATTAGAAAAAGAGAAACCCAATTCAAACAAGTATGTGATTGTATTCCACACCCCACCCCAACCCCAGCACAGCTGAGCTCTGAATTATGGTGGTACAGGGGGTTGAACTTGGGACTTTAGAGACTTAGGCTTGAGAGTCTCTGTGCATAACCATTGTGCTATCTCCCCCATTGTATATCACCTCTAATGTGACTGGAAATTCAGGGGTGCATGATTTTCAAGCTGACTTTTATCCAGGCACTCAAATGAAGTCATTATTTACCAACTCTCTCTGTTGATCATTTTTTGTCCCTTTTCCATTCCCTGTTAGATTTATTTGTAGGCAGTCTTTCTTGGTCACCACAAACTTCCACTTATATAATACCACATTGGTGACATCAGCTGGGAAAATCAGAGCAAGTCTTTTCCAACACTTCCACCCCAAGTCTTAGGAGACAATTTCATTGGCCTAAGTGGAATGCTCCCAAGGGCCAAGTTGAATTATCTGATTGCTCTTGACCATGAGATAATAAGAGTATCAGGTACATCTACTCTCCACAGACTGAGAAGGATGACTGTTTCTATAGAGGAAATTGTGTGTATCAGGCTCAATCCACCCAACCACCAGACTGATTTTTGTGAAATAATGGCTTAACAGATCTTGTTGCTATTATGTGCCAGATTATGTGCCACAAAAGAAATGCTCCTATCTTTGAACTAGTAATCTTTCTCCTTAGTGATCAAAATTTTCAGGAGTGGAGTCAAAGTAGGGTGTGTGTGTGTGTGTAGGCATGCATGCATGTGCACGTACATGTCAACATTTGTTCCTGGATGTCTGATCTAGAGATGGATGTTGGAACTTTGTTGTTGGTAATGGGAAGTATGATTAAATCCTTGCTACTGAGCTTTGTTTCTTAAACTTAATGTCCCTCTGGGCCAGCAACTTAGGTTCACACAGAAATTAGCTCCCTGGATTTATAGTTGCTCAGAATTCACTCAACTCCAGTCAAATATGCTCCTTAACCTTTTGTGACACAATGGACTATTAAATCAAGCATCTAGGACACATGTCTGAACTGCTATAAACATGTCATGAGGTGGAGAGGAGGAAAGGGGAGATGAAATACTTACAGACAATATTTAAGATCTCAGGATTCATGTGATGTCCTGCTTGATATGGATTTGTGGCTTTTTAGACAATTTGAGAGCAATTTTTGTGTAATTTCCCAGAACATTTTGGTTCCTGAAGCAAAAAAATAGAAATAAAAAATAAAAATTTAATAGCTTTCACTGCAAGAGCAACAGTTGTGCATTTACTCCAAAGAAAGACAATCAATGTGGCCTCTGACAAATCAATAAATATAGGTAGGAAGGCAGAGTCTTTGTGTTTACCGTATCCATCATTTGGTTTCTTTCCGTCACTACTAGAAATAGAGTTGTGGACATTCATCCACAACTAAGAGATAATTTAGAGTTCATTTAATCATCTGATGACTTTAGAAATGAAGAAACAGAGATCCAGAAAGCTGGGCTAAGAGTTTGTCCCAGTCACATGGTGATTCTTACAGATTGAGTTGGGATTAGAGCTCTCATTTTTATTCTGAGGCAAAACCTCTTCCATAGCCCTAAAATCTTTTGGTGATATCAGTGATAACTCTGACAGACAAGGAGTAAGCCATGAAGGAAGGAGACAGAGACAGAGTCTCAGAGGAAAACTGACAACAAGAAGAGATCCGGGGGTGGGAGGGGGTAGGGGGGAAGGGATGGGAGTGGTGGTGCACCTGGGTGAGCACATGTTACAATGTGCAAGGACCTGGGTTTGAACCCTAGTCCCCACCTGCAGAGCAACATTATGTGTAAATTTTTAGGTTAATTTTGTATGTCCCATGAATGGTGCTATAAATATACAAATGGCCCTTAGTATAGAAAAAGAAGAAGAAGGAGGAGGAAGAGGAGGAGGAGGAGGATGAGGAGGAGGAGGAGGAGGAGGAGGAGGAGGAGGAGGAGGAGGAGAAGAAGAAGAAGAAGAAGAAGAAGAAGAAGAAGAAGAAGAAGAAGAAGAAGAAGAAGAAGAAGAAGAAGAAGAAAGACAGAAAGAAAAGAAAGTTTCCCTAGTCTTATTCTATCTAAATGAAAAAATTGACCTCTAGAAGCAGGAAAATCATACAGGCATGAGGCCGTGGTTTTGCATAAAAAGAATGAGTGAATGAATGAATGAATGCTAGCTACACAGTGTAAAGGATTGAGGATGTGGATTCTATGATCAGATTGTCCAGATACTGTCCCAGTACTGTCTCTTATGCTGTCACCTTTAGGGGGGGCGGTGGATTCAACCCCTTTGAGACCTCTTGTTTCTTATTTATAAGATGGTCATACTGGACATAATATAATGTTGTCATCAGGGTAAAAGGGAGATGATGTTTATAAATCACTGGACATCAAACCTGGTACTGAGGTACCTAGAAATGTTAGTTTTTTTAAATTTTATGATGCATATTAATTTGGAGCAGGGAGAAAAAATATGTGAGAAAAAAGTGACTGCTTTGTATTTAACTTGGTTCATCCACTGATTCCTTTGCATGCCAAGCACACACCCATCCTTGCTCATGGGTTCTATTGAGCTCTCTCCAAAGCAGAGAAACATGAGTGAAATTGTTAAGTGGGAAATTCAACCAGGTATGCATAAAGAAACATGCCAGAGGATGATCTTTGCAGGATCATTGTAAAAGAGAAAACCCAGAAACATTCTGTCAATTTACAAAGAGTTGGGGGGTCAGGGGGTTAGCACAGTGGCTTCAGCGCACATGGCGCCAAGCGTAAAGACCGGCATAAGGATCCCAGTTCGAGCCTTGGGCTCCCCACCTGCAGGGAGGTCGCTTCACAAGCGGTGAAGCAGGTCTGCAGGTGTCTATCTTTCCCTCCCCCTCTCTGTCTTCCCCATCCCTCTCCATTTCTCTGTCCTATCCAACAACAACATCAATAACAACAATAATAATCACAACAACGATAAAACAACAAGGGCAACAAAAGAGTATTAAAAAAAGCAAAAATATACTAAAAAAAAGAATTAAAAAGAATTGGTTAAGGGGCTGGGTGGTGGCACACCTGTTTAAGCGCCTATATTACCATGCACCCATTACCAGGTTCAAGCCCCCAGTCCTCACTTGCAGGGGGAAAGCTTCATGAGTGGTGAAGCAGTGCTGTAGGTGTCTCTCTTTCTCTCCCTTTCTATCTCCCCCTCCCTCTCAATTTCTCTCCATTCTATCAGATAAAATAAAGTTAAAATTTTTAAAGAAAAACTGATTACATCCGCTATAAAGCATCTCAGTTAAAAATAGTACTTTCAGGTACTTAGGATAAAACCTTGGAATCAGCTTTGATCCTGTTCTTCCTTCTCACTTTATACATGAATGTTATTAGTTCAGTCCTCAAATCTGAACTATGACAAGGATTCATCAGCTTTGTAGTTATCACCCTGATTTTCAGCCACAATCCTCTCATAGATATTTAAAATCACCTTTCAAGTGTCTTTCAAGGAAGCGAAACTGCCCTTTTCCAGCTAAAGAGGCATCCTTGCTCTCCCTTGACCCCACTGGTTACATTCCCACCCCAGGGCCTTTGTGCTGGCTACTGCACGGTAGCCACCACCTAGAACACTCTCACAGGTCCCCACAACTCTTCCTCTGATCTACACCAGCTTACTTCTCCATTCAACAAGGCCTGCACGATCCTCATTTTAACTGCAACTCACCATACTTTGAGTTTAGTACTCCTGGTCCCCTTTCCTCTATTTTTTTCATAGCAGATTTTTAAAAAAATAATGTTTTTTAATTTTTATTTCCCCTTTGGTTGCCCTTATTGTTTAACATTGTTGTGGTTATTGATGTCATTGTTGTTGGATAGGACAGAGAGAAATGAAGAGAAGAGGAGAAGACAGAGAGGGGGAGAGAAAGATAGACACCTGCAGACCTGCTTCACCGCTTGTGAAGTGACTTGCCTGCAGGTGGGGAGCCCGGGACTAGAACTGGGATCTTTACAACGGTCCTTGCACTTTGCGCCACGTGCGCTTAAGCTGCTGCACCCTGCCCGACTCCCTCATAGCAGTTTTTATGTACTGTACATTAACATCCTTTACATAATATGTATTAGCATTTGAAATTAAATACATCCCGTTTCCCTCCATAAGTTCGTTGAAGGCAAGGATGAGCTATTTTATTTCCTGTTTTGCGAACTGAACCCAGAGTCTCCCACATGTGAGACGGGGATTCTCCACAGAATGACATCCTCAGCCTACCCTGCTTATTCTTCGCTTCTGTTGTTGCTCAGTAGCACCAGAATCATTTAACATACATAGTAGGGGGTGGGGGAGGTAGCATAATAGTTATTCAAACAGCCTGAGGCTCTGAAGTCCCGGGTTTAATCTCCCTGTACCACTAAACACCAGAGCTGAGCAGTGTTCTGGTAAAAAAAAAAACAAGCACACACTCGAAAAACATTAAAATACATAGTAGGTGCTTAATAAATATTCATTGAAAGAATGAAAGGGGTTTTTACAATAAGTTAATACGGAATCAGTTTTTAAGGATCTAAGTTAAAAAAAAAAGAATTATGTATTACATACAAGAAACAAGAGTTTCCCATAAGGCAGAGAGAAAGCCAGAGAGGTAGGTAGGTAAAAGCACTACTTCAGTACCATGCAGTGCCAGTAATCAAACCAAGAACTTCAGGCATGACAGTCAGATGCTCTAGCAGTTGAGCTCTTTCCCAGCCACTAGCATGGAATCTTAAAGCAGGAAGTAGCACATGAGGTAGGGCATGTGTCCTGTCATGCACTAACCCCTGGTTCAAGCCCTGGCATCACATGGGAATATTACAGAACTGGGTGCATGTGTGGGGATTCAGTGCTATGGCAACTCTCCCTGACTTCTAATTCCCTCAAAAAGTTGGCCTCAGAAACAGTAAAGTAGCACATACATAAATTCCCAGCTTCAAATATATATATTTAATATGGAAGAGTGCCAAGATAAATTTTAACCACAGGTAGTATTAGGAAATCAAGAAGATCAACTTGAGCCTTATTCTTCTTCTAGCGTTTGCCCTTCTTCCGTAGCCAGTCAACAGCGTCAGGTTGAGCCTGATGTAAAGTTTCGAGACCTCCTTTGAATCTGGAGAGGTGGCAGTCGTTGACTATGTGGGTCACAGTCTGTCTGTAGCCGCAGGGGTAGTTCGGGTCGTCTCTGGCTCCCCAGCGATGGAACACAGCAGCGCACCAGCCATGGCCTGTTCGATAGCGATTGAGGAGGACCCAATCATAACGTGCTAGGTCAAAGCCGGGTCTGTGATGAGGTGTTTGTTCTTTACCTCAGCTGACTGCCAACTCTGTTTCCAAGAGTCTGGAACAGAGAAGTTCAGTGTAGGCATAGGGGACCAGATTGGGTGACGAGACGTCAAGCGTTGGACAGGGTGGGCGAAGATATCCGCGTATATCGGCAGGTCCGGTCGAGCGTAGACGTGGGAAATGAACTTAGATGATGCCGCATCCTGATGAATATTGAGCCTTATAGTAATAGTTGCTTCCCTGCCCCTTCTACTATACTTGATAAGACAGAGAAAAGTTGAGAAGAAAAGGGAGATAGAGAGAGAGAGAGAAAAATAGACACCTGCAGACCTGCTTCAACACTCTTGAAGTGCACCCTCTCCAAAAGGTGGGGAGTAGGGGCTTGAACCCAAGTCCGTGCACATGGTAATATGTGTGCTTAATTGGGTGCATCACCACTTGGCCCCCATCATTGCTATACATCACTAGTTAATTAATAGGAGAGGGGGAAAATTAATTGTATGTCTCTAAGTTTTTCAAAACACAAACTGAATCTTTTCAATATATATGCAGTGTAATTGATATGCAGACTCTCTCAAAAGCCTAGACCAAGTAGATCAGAAGCAACCAATAGCACAGCTATATACAAGATATTGGGTACTGTACAGCAAACCCTAACAAAAGGACTTTTCATAGTTAACCCAATTACCAAATAATGTGATGATAACATTAACTATTGATTGTCTTTTTGAACCCTAAGACAGCAGGAACCTCACATCTCCACTATAGAGCCTCTACTTCCCCCAGTCCTGGAACCATTGGATAGGGCCCACTTTCCCGTATGCCTCTCCCAATCCATATCAAATAATATTGCATCTGCCGATCACAACCTAACCAACACAACGATTGCCACCTCAACATGCTTCACTTCAGACTGTGTCCAGAGACTTCACGTGTGGAATGACAACCCTTCACCTTCATTACTCGGGTGAGACCTTTCCTTTTATAGTATACTCTAATTCCATCTCAGGTGGTTCACTTTCTAACAAAGTCCCAAAACCTAGATATACACCAGTTTCTGTGAGAGAGAGCATATGTTCACACGTATCCGTAAACTACTGCAAAATATATACCTGAAAGCAGAAGTACACTAGAGTTTGCAGTGAGTATCCCCCTAACACTTCCTTTCCACTATTCCAAGCTTTGGGTCCATGATTGCTCAACAACTTGTTTGGCTTGGTATGTTAACTCTCTTTTCAGTCACCAGGTTCCAGATGTCATCAGGATGCTGGCCAGGCTTCCCTAGACTGAAGACCCCACCAATGTGTCCTGGAGCTCCGCTTCCCCAGAGACACACCCTACTAGGGAAAGAGAGAGGCAGACTGGGAGTATGGATCGACCAGTCAACGCCCATGTTCAGCGGGGAAGCAATTACAGAAACCAGACCTTCTACCTTCTGCAACCCACAATGACCCTGGGTCCATGCTCCCAGAGGGATAGAGAATGGGAAAGCTATCAGGGGAGGGGGTGGGAAATGGAGATTGGGTGGTGGGAATTGTGTGGAGTTGTAACCCTCCTACCCTATGGTTTTGTTAATTAATACTTTCTTAAATAAAAAAATTTAAAAAATTGAAGGGGACCTTTATTACTATTATTTCTTTGTTGGGGGTTAATGGCTTACGTTCGATAGTAAAATATAATAGTTTGCACATGTGTAACATTTCCCAGTTTTCCATGACAGTTCAACCCCAACTAGGTCCTCCTCTGCCATCATGTTCCAGGACCTGAACCCTCCCACCCCCACCCCAGAGTCCTTTAACTTTGGTGCAGTACACCAACTCCAGTCCAAGTTCTGCTTAGTGTTTTTAAAAGGGGACCTTTTTCTATGTGTGTTCTTTGCTTGTCAACTCTGGGGCTTTACTACTCTGGACTGACATTTCAGAATGAGACAGAAAGACCAAGTGGCAGAGGAGGGAGAGAGAACCTACAGAACCAAAGCTTCCTTCAATGTGGTGAGGGCTGGGTTGAACTTGGGTCGTGTCTATGGCAAAGCAGCCTGCTATCCAAGTGAGCTATTTTTCCGACCCTCTCTATTTTCTAAGTTATCCTACAAAAGTCATGAATTACTCCTTGGTAAGTTTTATGTAGAATGAATATATATATATTAAGATAAATATATCATATTTATCTTAACTAGAGCACAACTGTTATGGTGTTTTAGGAGATTGAATCTGGACTTGTAGTCTCGGGCATGAAAGACTTTTGCATAATTATTATGCTATTTTCCCCCCACCAAGTTTATTTTAAAAAATTAAATGTTTGTGCACAGATTTAGTACTCTCGTTAGATTAATCAACCTGCACATGTTGTTAAAGTGAAGTCTGATAGATGACAAGTGTCTTCAACCAGCTGATTATTCTTGTTCAGTTCACCTGTTTCCCCTTCTCCAGAGATCCACACATTTTCTCACACTAGATTGTGAGCTCCTTGGGAACAGTTATAATTGTTTAGGTCACTGCCATAGCCCTATTTTCTAGCACAGTGTTTAGACTAAGGGGTACAAAGTACATATTGGTTTAAAGGAGCTGCGTGCACTTTTCAGTCCTCTAGAGTCCATCTGCCTCATCTGTTCCTTACTTTCTGGGATGCTGATGCAGTTCCCTCTCTCCCCTGCAGGTGGCAGTATTTACTGGTGTGAATTAACTATATTGCATAGATTAGTGGTTCTCTTGGATCGACCTTCTCGTGGTGCATCCCGTGAGTACCCATTCATTGGGGAAACTGACGATCCTTCCTAGCCGACTGAATCCACATGGATCCCAGTCACTTTCAAAGCCAGCAACAAGCAGCTCCTGACAGCTTTCAACCTGACACTGTTGACTGGCTACGGAAGAAGGGCAAACGCTAGAAGAAGAAGTGGTTCTTTAGTCACCAGACACAATACGTGCTCAGTCACACTTATCTCATAATGCTCCTTTACTATTCTGGAATGAAATTAATAGGTTAACTAATACACCTATAAATATGACTTCAAAAGACCAACATAGTATTTTACTCAAATTGGGAAATCAAAGGAAAGTGATAGTCAACAAAAATACTCTGGATTTTTATAGTAAATGCTTGAGTGTGGTTTCCCTAAAGAAATAATGAAGCAGTTATATACTCTGTGTACATCTAGGGCCCCTATTAATGTGATAGCTAATGATGTCTGGCATAGGAGCTGTTGCTATGAAGTAATTTTCCAAGGTAGACAGTAGACAATTTTTCATAGAGCTCTGAACGAGGCAAGATAAAAGTCCCTTAATCTTCTATTTTCAGTCCTCTAAAATGTATTGTGGGGCCGCTGGTAGCACCCTCGGTTGAGTGCACAAGTTATCATGTGCAAGGATCTGTGTTCAAGCCTCCAGTCCCCAGGGGGGAATCTTCATAAGTGCAGTGCCACAAGTCGGTCTCTCTCTCTCTCTCTCTCTCCCCTCTCAGTTTCTCTGTACTATTAAATAAAATAAATATATATTAAAAAATAAAAGATGTTGTGGTCTGGGAGGTGGTGCAGTGGATAAAGCATTATACCTCTCAAGTATGAGGTCCTGGGTTCAATCCCAGGCAGCACATGTGCCAGAGTGATGTCTGGTTCTTTCTCTCTCCTCCTATCTTCCTCATTAATAAATAAATAAAATCTTTAAAAAAAAAAAAGGTATTGTATATTCAAGTCAAGATCCTTGCTCTACCCAGTAAAATAAAACTTCTAGGCTCAGATAACTATGAACAGATGTTTTTCCTATGACAAAGTTTTGTTGTACAGGGTTGCATTCCTGGCCTTTTGCCCCCTCAGAGGTCTGTGGTGTTGGTCACTTATGAGCAGAGTACTAAAAACTGTTTCCACACATTTCTATAATATCGCCTAAAGGGCACTACTGGTATCATTAAAGACTTCAGCACTAACTGAGCTACTAAGTTTATGTGTGATGAAAAAGCAGAATTTTTCATTTAGTTTAGACATAGTAAAAACTGATGTCCAATTCTGTTATTAAAACTATAGGAGAGACAGGTAGTGGTGCACTTGGTTGAATACACACATTATCATGCACAAGGGTTCAAATCCCTGGTTCCCACCTGCAAGGGAGAAGCTTCATGAACTGTGAAGGAGTTTTGCAAATGTCTCACTTTCCCTCTCCCTCTCTATCTCCTCCCCCTCTTTCAATTCCTTTCTGGCCTATAAGATCTAAGAACAATTAAATAATAAAATAAAAACAAAGGAGAACATAAAATAAAATACTACTTTGTATGAATGGAACAGCTTGAGTATGGGAATGTCCTTGAGTATACTATTGTAAAGAATGCACTATAAATTTTATGGAATCTAAATATAGATACAAAAATTTTATTTGGGGTGGGGGTAGATAGCAAATGGTTATGCAAAGAGACTCATGCCTGAGGCTCCAAAGTACCAGGTTCAATTCCCCGCACCACCATAAGCCCAAGCTGAGCAGTGCTCTGGTGTTTCTCTGTGTCTTTCTCTGCATCTATCTCAAAAATAAAAATAAATAAATAAAATACTTTAAAAATATATTTTAATTTGAAAGTTTAGTAAGCTAATTGAGAAGCTGGGGCCAAGTGGTAGTGCACCTATTTAAGTGCACATGTTACAATGTGCAAGGACCCAAGTTCAAGCCCCTGGTCCCCACCTGCAGAGGGAAAGTTGCACAAGTGGTGAAGCAGAGAAGCAGATGTCTCTCTGTCTGTCCCCCTCTCTATCTCCCACTCCCCTCTCAATAACTCTCTGTCTCTATCTCTGTGGGACTATGTGAAAGCTTGGCAGAGCTTAGGGAAGCTCTCCCATTCTTGGATGGAGGTCTGGAAAGACACCCTACTTATTAGCCTCTCTCCTTATAGAGATGAGCCAAGAGGGAAAAGTCTCCCAGACTCAGTTTATCCTTGTTATTCTCCCAAGCTCACAGAAAGCCTACTAGCCACTCACACTTAGTTTCTCCTTGCTAGCAGCAGGCCAAATGGTTGCCTGCTTTAGGGTTCACTCAAAGTTCACACATCCACTTCAACTTGTGATCACAAAGGAGAACACACTATCACACACCCTTAACACCAGATAGTGAAAAGCCCCAAAATCTTATTTCCTTGTGTTCTTTGATATCTATGATTTACATCAATTTTTGTTTTTCTTTTCTCTACCTCACCTTACTGGTTTAACCCCTATGCTTCTCTCAAATGCCTTTGGATAATTAAAGTGCTTGCATCATGGAGACTAATTGTCTTGACCATTATGTATTGCATCAATTCTTGTCATACCAGCACCCTACCATAGGGGCAAGATGACCTTTAAGAAACCTGTAGTTTATGACATATTTGAAAAGTGTTCTTTGCTTAACTCTCTATATAAACCTGTACCCATCCCCAAATAAACGAGTATTTGTACCAGAATACTCCCCGAAGCCTCCTGTCTGAATTGTCGGGCCCTGAAAGCTGGTGAGGGAGGTTCAGCAGCTTGCCCCCTTGTTGGTATGCATGAGACCCCTTCTGTTTCATTTGGTTTAAATCCCCCCTGCTTAACACTATTCTATTTACATAACCACTGCATTCTATTTACATAACCACTGTTAACAAGTTCCACCCTCCCTCCAGGGCATTTGTGATTCAGTGATAGGATTCTCGCCTAATCTGCCCCCTCTTTGTCACACTCTGATTTTCACCAGTCACTTTTCTCTCCACCCTCTCTATGTCACATCTTGTTTCCACCCTACTTGGCAAGTATATATAAAGACAGCATTGTGAGTTTTACGGTACCTTGAGTTTAGCTTAGCTTGGTATAGATTGTGCTGCATCCTGCATGAATAAAGAGATACTGCCTACAACCCAGCCATGAGTCCCGGGTTGTCTGTTACCCGCCCGTGAAGCTAACCCATCGAAAACAACATATGGCGCCACAACGTGGGGCCGGACCTGCGCAACTCCCAGATAAGTGAAGACTTTGCCTACCTATGCACTATGGTCTTCTCTTCTACTTATGAAGAGGTTTGCCAAAGCCTCTACTGTTTCATTATGAGACAGTTTCTCTGTCTCTGAAATATTTTACTCTGGGCCACACTTCGGTTTCCTGACCGGGAACTTTGGTTTCTTATGACTGAGATCATAGAGCTTGGGGGATGCACGGAGATTTCTCCTTGGACTTTCTGGATTCCCTCTCCCATGTTTCCTGAGAAAAAGGACTACATTTTGCTCCGGGCCACAGTTTGGTTCTTTATGACCGTGATGGTAGACCTTGGAATATGCATGGGGATTTCCCCTGGAACTTTCTGGACTTCTTCTCGCATGTTTCCCATGGAGAAGGACTACTCTAATTTGAAGAACATTCTCGAGTACCCTGGCAGTTCCCAAGTATGGAGACACGTGGTTAGTTCTACTCTCCTGATTGGATTCTTTCTTCGATGGGAAGACACTTTTAAAAATGGGAGCCTAAAGCAATCCAGCAAGAACAGTCAGAAGCACCCTAAATGGAATTTTGAGGAGCTTTTTAGACTAGGACGCCCTCCGGAGATTCTTAATCCTACATGTTGAGATCTTGATAATGTGGTTCAAGTTGCGTTTCATAAGAGAATGATTTGAATGGCTGAATTTTTGTTTGACATTGACTTAAAAAAATGCTGGATGCAGCCATGATTTCTAGAGACATCCAGAAACAATCCAAAAAATTGTTTTTTTCCTCCTTTGATTTCTCTTTTACGTCTTGACATGAATCTGAAACGTTTAATCCTGGAAACCGTATGAGTTATGGGTGGGGCAGATAGTGCAATGATTATGTTAATTATTCTCATGCCTGAGGCTTTTAACCGTGGTTCTTCTGTTTACCTTTCCACATCTTATTGAGTTTAAACTGTTTAAACAACCTTAAAATCATACTAAAAAGGACTTCCAATTTTAATGGAGTTATCAATTATAGTAAACTTCAAATCTGCTACAAGTTTTGTTTGACAAGTAAGTGAATTTCAGCTGTCAAAGTCTTCACATGAAAAAGCATCTACTCAAATGAAAATTTCTGGAAACCCATTTGGACGCCTGTTCTCTGACATTGCCCACAAGATGGAATGATTACAACACACCCCCGGAAACCAATGATGAGACCTGGCACGACCTGAAGAAACAGATTCACAGACTCCAAAGATCACTCTCTACAGAAAAGCAGAATTCAGGTGGCCGACATTCCCCATCGAGACAGACGTGCAGCATTTCATCCTCTGTAATTTTCTTCTGTGGTCAGCTACTTTGGACTGACACCTCCATCGGACTTACTGGAACACGCTGCTGTGTTTCTCAAAGACTAACTTCAGCCAATTGCCTTGAGACTTTATAGACCATGTCCCCTCACCTGCAGGCTCTGTTCCAGAGGCAGAAAACTCCCCCTCCTTATTAGGTTATGCCCACAGAGGCATGAAGCGCCCCAAGAGGCAAGAGATGCCCACAGAGGCAGGAAACGCCCTTTGAGGCAAGAGATGCCCCCAGAGGCATGAAACATTCCCAGAGGCAAGAAATGCCATTTTGCCTGCTAGGCCTTGCCCTTTGAGGTAAGAAACGTTCCCCTTGACATCACATTGGTTATTGCTGCTCACCTATTTTGTTTTCCATGTCTTATGCCAGTTCTTTTGAAAACGCCTGTACGATATACATTTCTGTTCACCCCACAATGGCCATTAGTTAAAAAGAAAGGGGGAATTATTGGTATGCATGAGACCCCTTCTGTTTCATTTGGTTTAAATCCCCCCTGCTTAACACTATTCTATTTACATAACCACTGCATTCTATTTACATAACCACTGTTAACAAGTTCCACCCTCCCTCCAGGGCATTTGTGGTTCAGTGATAGGATTCTCGCCTAATCTGCCCCCTCTTTGTCACACTCTGATTTTCACCAGTCACTTTTCTCTCCACCCTCTCTATGTCACATCTTGTTTCCACCCTACTTGGCAAGTATATATAAAGACAGCATTGTGAGTTTTACGGTACCTTGAGTTTAGCTTAGCTTGGTATAGATTGTGCTGCATCCTGCATGAATAAAGAGATACTGCCTACAACCCAGCCATGAGTCCCGGGTTGTCTGTTACCCACCCGTGAAGCCAGCCTGGCGAAAACAACATAGCCCAGCGAAAACAACACCCCCTGGCTGGATCCTCTCCATGGGAGTGCCAGCATATCTCTATCCAATAATAAATAAATAAAAATGTTTAGAGATGCTTTAAATGTAAAATGTACACAGAAATTTTAAGGTTTAGTAGGATAAAAAGAATAACTACTTTACAAATATTCTTTTTAAAAATATTTTTTATATTTATTTATTCCCTTTTATTGCCCTTATTATTTTATTGTTGTAGTCATTGTTGTATAAGAAAGAGAGAAATGGAGAGAGAAAGGGAAAACAGAGAGGGGGAGAGAAAGATAGATACTTGCAGACCTGCTTCACAACTTGTGAAGCGACTCACCTGCAGGTGGGGAGCCAGGGGCTCGAACCTGGATCCTTATGCTGGCCCTTGCACTTTGCGCCACATGCACTTTACCATAAATATTATTCTTATACTGGATTACATGTTGAAATAAAGATGTATGAATACATTGGATTAAACTTATTACTAAAATTAATCTCCCTGATTCTTATTTATTGTTGCTGGAAATATATATATATATATATATATATATATATATATATATATATATAGTTGGATAGTATGCCAGCTCCCCCTGGCTTCTGCTTAACCATATGCCTATATAGGGATAGATTTAATCCCATTCAAAGCTTTGGTCTATTTACATAAATCACTTTTACATTTACATAAAGCACTCCCTCCAGGGCATTGGTGGTTCAGTGATAGGATTCTCGCCTGCTCCGCCCCCTCCTTGTCACACTCTGATTTTCACCAGTCACTTTTCTCTCCACCCTCTCTATATCACATCCTGTTTCCACCCTACTTGGAGAGTATAAAAACAGCTGCTCTTCTGATTAAAGACACTTGGAAATTGCTTTCCGGCTCCGAGAGTTCCAGAGTATATCTCCTGCGAAGTTAGTGTGGCACGAGTTCCAGATCCCTCTCCCACACAGCAGCCTAGATCGGCTCCAGTTGAGTTCTCTCCAACCCAGAGAGCACTAGCTCGGGAAGAAGTACCCTCAGACTATCCCGGCACCATATGAATATATTTATATATATATATATATATATATATGAATCATGTTACAATTTTTACTGGAAATGTCAGGATAGAGAAAAGTAAAGATCTCAGTCTCTGAGATCTTTCTGTTTTCTGATGAATAGGAATGCACAGTAAGTTAGAAGCAAGAGACCAAGTTAGAAAAAACTAGACTTGTATTCTCTAGCTGGCAAAGCAAGGGGCCCCAGGGTTGGCTTTATGCAGTGGCAGAATAATCCTAAGTGATTATTAATTTTGAATGAGGCTCCAGATTTTGGTGTGTGGTTTCTGGCAAGGTTGGTAATTTTCCACTATACTCACCCTCTACTTGGTCCTCTGGAAATCATCCCTTTACATGCTGACGTGAGGGTTTTGGCTTGTGATACAAAGACATGTGCCAGCTCCACTCAGGGGCAATGAGGGAAAGGCCTTTCAGTGTACAAGGAAGGTTGCCTATCTCTCCATTCCAGTGATTTACAGATAGTGTTGGTGGTTACATTTCAAAGCAAACTGTTGTGTCTCCCTTGAGGAAGAGTTCAGAGAAGCAACTTCATGGGTTGCTAAGTTACATCCCAGCCATGGAGAAGTTTCACTGACCATTACTCAGAAGTCTGTTGTGGGTTTGACATTATGATTAGATTAGCTAAAATCATTTTCTGCCCCACTTTTAAAACATTGACTTCCTTGCTCCAAGTGGGCATTGTCTTGAAAATTTCTATTTAAGCAGGTGGTGGGGCATGAGGATGCTATAAACTTAGAATGTGTTTTCATGGTTTTCTTTAAAATAAAGTTCCTCAAACTCTTCTGACTCTTTCCAAAGGATCAGTAATTATAATAATCATTTGTCACAGCAATATTTTGAAAGAAAATGTAGGCCCAGGATTCAGATGCACATATACACACTACACAGTAATGTGTGATCAGATTAAAAGATTATCTTTAATTCATAAGCGTTACTCTGATTAGAAATGATAGATGTGGAAAGATTGCTAAAGGATAATGGTACTCAATTTTCAGTAATTGTACATTTTTTTCATCAAGACACATATCAAATATAATCTCTAAAATTCCAAAGTACACATAAAAATAAAGTTCAGTAAATGACACAGACAAGAAAGATAAAATAAAATTACACTCCCAAGAAGATTCACAGTGTACTAGGGCCTAAATCAGAATGCATAGAAGCAAACCTATATATATGTGAATATTTTGTAAGAGCATTATTCTCCCTTGATTTTTATTATAAACACTTCAAACATCAAAAAACAAGACGTAGAGCATATAAAAAGCCATCAGGAAATGTTAGATTTATCAATTTTCACTGCACACATGTGCAAGTATATTTAAATGTGCATACATACTGGGGGATAAAGTTTTTCATAAACAATTGCAGATCTCATGGCACTTCATCTTAAAAATTTCACATATTTCTCCCACAGACTGAACATTCCCCCACAAACTCATATAACATTATCTTGCCTAAGAAATTAATAGTAATTCTCTAGCTCCACCCAATACCAGCTCTGGATCTAGTTTTGCAAGAGCCAGAGTTTGTAGATTACATTTGGATATATGTCATTAGATCTAGAATGTTTCCCTCATATCAACATCTCCCCCCTCCTCAATAAGTTGACTTTCTTGGTGAGACAGATTGTCTTATAGACAATAAGCCATGGATATTTTCTGGTACTATCCACAGGTATAGTCCTAAGTCAATTATTCTACTTTAACTTGAGGTAAAGTGACATCTTCTCTGTATTAAAAGGGTCTGTATAACAAATATTTTTGCAGTAAAATAGCATTTATTATTTGAATTTTTCTTAAGGAAGAATGACAAATTGGAAGACATTTCTCTAGCCAATTTTATAAATTCATTTGTACTTTAAAATGCTTGGTAGTGGGCTGGTGAAATAACTAATTCTCTTGGATAGAATGCCACTTTGCTATGTGCACTGAAGGAAGATTTGATACTGTGGTCTTTCTCTCTCTCTCCCTCTCTCTCTCTCTCTCTCTCAAATCAATCAATATTTTTTAAAATGTTAGGTAGTTTTTATTTTAAAAAAATTTAAAAATTAAACATAGCGATTATATAAATGTTACCAATTCTAACTCTCCCAGAACTGTATCTGCGGTGCCTGATCAAAACAAAAAGGTCTCTTACTTTGTAAATTTGGATTGACAGGGAAAAATTAGTTATTGATCCTTTTTTTAAAATTTCATTTTATGTAGTGAGAGCTTGGTTTGACAACTGTCAGATTGTTCCTCCTCATCAAAAAATATATATGGTTAGACAGAAATGTGCCAGTTCTCAGAAGAATTGAATTTCGTTCTTTTGGTTATCTTTGAATCTTGAGAGGGTTATCTTTTTATATTATACATTTTATTAGTGATTTATAAGATAAGAGAAGTATAATTATTTTTAAATATTTATTTATTTATTCCCTTTTGTTGTCCTTTTTTATTGTTGTAGTTATTATTGTTGTTGCCATCCTTGTTGTTGTTGGGTAGGACAGAAAGAAATGGAGAGAGGAGGGGAAGACAGAGGGGAAAGAGAAATATAGACACCTGCAGACCTGCTTCACTGCTTGTGGGGAGCCGGGTTAAGCCACGTGCGCTTAACCTACTGAACTACTGCCCGACTCCCAAGAGAAGTATAATTCTACACCACTTCCACTACCAAAGTTCTCCCACCTCCTAAAGATAACCACCATAATTCTTACAAGTCTTACAGTTTGCAACTTTGAAAACAGATGTGATGAGAGATGGACTTAGGGTTAGAGTGGTCCAATGTGTGATCGAAGCCATAAGAATATCTGTAAGTGTACAGGAGAGGCCAGTTTGGACAACTATGTAAATGGAGATTTTTTATAAGACAAGAAGACCTCACTCTCATCATTTCAATCCTTCAAATCCAGCCCATCCTTTTAGATGCAACTCAAGAATCTGTTCTTTCTTCTTGTTGTTGCCTTTTATTTATTGTTGTTATTGATGTCATCATTGTTAGGACAGAGAGAAATGGAGAGAGGAGGGGAAGACAGAGAGGAGGAGAGAAAGACACCTGCAGACCTGCTTCACCACTTGTGAAGCAACTCCCCTGCAGGTGGGGAGCCGGGGGCTCCAACTGGGATCCTTCCACCAGTCCTTACACTTTGCGCCATGTGCGCTTAACCGGCTGTGCCGCCCAACTCCCAAGAATCTGTTCTTTTACAAGATTCATCTTCCTCCATCCTTGTCTCCTTAGGGTCTGTTATCTTGTCTCCTTAGGGTCTGTTATCTTTCTAGGAGTCAGAAGTTGGCAGTCTGCTCCCTAAGTACGAGGCTAAAATTTCATATATGTTAGACTTATTTTTCTAAACTGGATTGTAGAATTGTAATTCTCAACCCCCACACTCCTGCTTCTTTGGTATGTACCCTACTGGCTATCTTACAGTGCTGGGCATTGAATAGACTGTGGGACTTAGTGCAATGAGTGAAAATGAAGTCTTAAAAAACAGAGCTTCTCTGGTGACACAGGGGCAGAAGACCCAGAATTTAAGGCCCAACTCTCCCTCTTGATATACTTTTTGACAACTTTTAGCTGGTGAACTGCTCTGTCACTTTGCTGTGATAGGGTACAAAAATAAGGACACTGCTCTCAACCTCACATTCTCCTCTATAAAACAGGGATAATATTTTTTATTGTAAGGCAGTTGAGAGGACAAAAAAAAAATCTGACATTAGGGCCGGGTGATAGTGCACCTAGAAGTGAACACACACTACAGTACACAAGGACCCAAGTTCAAGCCCCCAGTCCCCACCTACAGGGAGAAAGGTTTGCTAGTGGTGAAGCAGTGCTGCAGAAGTCTCCCTCTCTCTATATATTCCTCCTTCCTTTCAGTTTCTGTCTGTCTCTATCAAGTAAAAAAAGAAAATAAAAAATTTAAAAAACTCTGAGAGTTATTAAATGTTAATAGATCGTAGATGTTGGTAAGAATACCAAGGCATTGTTAACTGATTGAATAACTGACTTTGGTGATTTGCCACTTATTCAGACTAAATTAAACTTATGCAATGGTTAGGTTAGGAAAGGTTTTTTTTTTTTTTGGGGGGGGGATATTGTCCTATGTTCCTTCCACTCCATAAACTCATGATCAGCCTTTGCAATATGGGTCTATCAATATTTAATGTGTAGGTGTCAGTTGCTGTAAACTGAGCTCACCTAGTACCAACTTGAATTAATTATATGCAAGAGGAGAGAAAATAAAATGCCTCTTCATTAGAACCCCAAATTTCACTGGCTACCCTGACATCTGCAAACCACACGGTTAAACTGCCGCTGATGGAGGACACTGAGAAGAAGCTGAACCAGAAGAGTGACAGCAAACCCCGCAAAGTACGATTTAAAATCTCTTCCTCCTATAGTGGCCGAGTGTTGAAGCAGGTCTTTGAGGATGGGCAGGAATTAGACTCGCCAAAGGAGGAATATCCTCACAGTTTTCTCCAAGAGTCCCTTGAACCAATGGATGGTGTTTATGGGTCTGGGGAAGCTCCCCAGCCCCAGCCATATTCCCCTAAACTGACTGCTCAAAGGATCAGCGTGTTTAGAGAGGGCAATGCTTATACTCTGGCAGGCAGCCAGACTTTCTTCAACGATTACAAGGCGAATGACCATAAGGTTGGTATTGTGCATGGTGTATAAGCTATAAGGACAAAAATATGTTAGAGAAAGGCCTAAATGTTTCCTACTTTTATCTTGCTCATGCTCTAGTACCAAGCAGAGCTATAGATACACTGAATGGGAAGCCAATATTCTAATGAATATTTTTTTAGAACAAAAGCAACATGTTTGTTGACTACTTATTGGAAAGTGCATTAGATAACATTCAAATTCCATCCAGGGTAATAAATTGTAATTGGGTATTTGGCTGAATTTTCTTGGTAAAGAAATTAAATGAGCATGTAGTGGTTTTCTTGTTGCCAGACTGTAGCTTTGGAAAATTAGGTGGCACTGGGTTGTTTTGTTTGCTGGAAGAGCTAAATGTTTGAAGGTGCTTATTTGAAACCTGTTATTCAACTTGAGGTTTATGCATGTCTCCACCCCACCCCATACCCCTTCTGCTGTTTTTTTTTTTTTTTTTAAACTACCTACCTATCTATTTTGTCTTTCCACTGCTCATTAGCATGAACACTGGGCAGGTAGCTGAATTCCTTAGAAGAGATGATGAAAAATAATCCAGGGGGAGTGTTACATGGGGAAGATGACTGAGTTAACAGTTTACTGGAACATGTATGTCATGTGTGAATTTCAATTTTTTTCCCATTACCACGGATAATAAAAAAAAAACCCATACATGGTTTTCTTTTAAATAAGAAGAGCCTGGAAAATATTCCACCCTCATGTCAGTGGAGGACTTATGCTTGCAAAGCACTCCCGCCTACTCTTTCCTTGGATCTTTACCACAACATTGAGAAAAAGGCAAAGTATGTCCATTCACATTCACAGAAGAGGAAAAGGGTGTCAAGTCAAAGGATCTAGTCAGTACTACAGGTCATAAGGCAGAAAATCAGAATAAAAATCCAGATCTTCTGACTCCCCATGCTTTTGACAAAAGTCCCCCTTTAAAGAATAAGACCATTAAAAATAAAGACAATCATCATTTATTAAGTGCTTTTTATGACTTTAAGAGTTGGTGATGTCTTTTACATAAAGAATGTTTTTGACTATATATAATATACATATTATATATATATATATATATATATATATATGACTAGTATACAAAGCTATACTTTATACAAATCTTGTACATGGTCAGGATAGATAGTATGGAATTGCTTGACTTTCATAAGTCTTGTGTTAAACTGGGCATTTATATAAAAAAAATGACTGGCTACGGATTTCTAAAAACCAGATAACCAGAGCTGTCATGGCAGCATGGCACAGTTGGCATCAGCACAGTACTCTAGCACTCACATTCAAGGTTTGACTCCTATTTGTTGGGCTGCCCTTGTTTTCTTTGTAGTCCTATCACATAGCACATTCCACTCTTAACTTGATCCTCAGTATTCCTCATCTGAGAATGGAAATGAGAGCTCTTGGGATGGATTCATGTAGTTCCACCCACTGGAATAGGTAGCTGATGGGCTCCTTCCTTTTGAAAAATAAGAAAAGGAGAGCTAGGACATCACGATTTTTCTAGTAAATGCAACTAACTACTGAGAAATGCTGCTATAAGTTGGTTAGGAAGTAACATTGCATAATAACTAAGGACATGACTGGATCAATGGCATGGTAGGTGGATTTAGTTTCAACTGTTCAAAGATAAAGTAACAGCCCCAAATTCATCAGTGGATAAATGAACAAACAATATATGGTTATACATACAAAGGGGTATCATTCAACCTTAATGAGGAAGGAAATTACTACAAATGTATGATACAGAGAAAACTAAATAACAAAAATCAGTCACAAGGGGGCTGGCTGTTGGTGCACCCCATTGAGCACACATGTTATACAGTATGAAAGGACCTAGGCTCAAGCCCTCTGTTACTACCTACAGGAGGGGAGCTTCACACATTGTGAAGCAGTGCTGCAGGTGTCTCTCTTTATCTCTCCCTCTCTATTTCCCCCTTCTCTCAATTTGTTTCTTATTGGGATAAATAAATTAAATATTAAAAATTACAGTCAGTCACAAGATAATCATATGACCCCATTTGCATGAAGTCCATAGGATAGTTAAGTTTATAGAGAGAAAGAGCAGAATTGTGAAAGTAAGAAAAGAAAATGGTGGCTCACAGCAGGTGAAGGTAGGGAGATGGGGAAGTTCAATGTGTACAGCTCCAGTCTGGAAATAGAGGAATGTGAAGATGGATGTGGCCATGGTTACGGAACAGCTGAATATACTTAATGCTTCTGAAGTATACTCATGAGATAGTTTAAAAGGTCAAATTTATGCTACCTGTATTTTACCATGATAAGAACAGTAATTAAAAGAAGCAGCAAAGGGTTCTGGTATTAGTTAAATCTGGGTCTTAGTCTGCACTGCACTTACTGTGTGAGTCTGTGCAAGTCACTTAACTGTGCTGAACTTCACGGTTGTCATCTGCGATATGAGGGTAAGAAAACACTGGCTTAAGATTGTTGTGGTGATTAAAAAAGAATATAGATTGTACATACATAACACTTCCCAGTTTTCCACATAACAGCAACCCCCACTGGGTCCTCTGCCATCATGTTCCATGTTGCATGTTATGCATGTACAAACTATTGTGCTTACTTTTGACTTTGGTGGGGGGGGGTTTCAGGAGTGGTGAAACAATGCTACAGGTTTCTTACTTCCTCCTCTCTATCTCCCTACTCCCTTCTCAGTTTCTCTGTGTCTTATAAAATAGAATAAATATTTTTTAAATACATAATGACAGGAGAGCTAGTTCACTGGGTAGAGCAAGAGCCTTGCCATGTGTGTGGCCCAGGTGCAGCACAGATTGGAGTCCAGCACCACATGGGAGCTCCAGTGTTGTAAAAGAGGAGCTCCAGTGTTGTAAAAGAGGCCCAGGGACCTGGATGGGCAGGAGATGGAGCAGTAGGTAAAACACTAGACTTGCAAGCTTGAAGTCCTGAGTTAAATTCTCAGTACTGCATAGGCCAGAATGATGCTCTGTCTTCATCTTGTAATATAAATAAAAGACATCTTTAAAAAAAACATAAAAACCATTTAGTATGGTGACTGGAATACTTTATATATTCAGTAAAGATCACCTACTATAGGATAACAATGAGGTTCTTACCAAAGGACTTTTTTTAAAAAAAAAACAATTTTATGCGGTTATAACCAATTAGATACTTTAAGGAATTGAAACTAAAGTTTATAAAGTTCATTAAAAAGCAGGAAGGAGGGGAGTTGGGCGGTAGCACAGTGGGTTAAGTGCATGTGGCACAAAGCACACGGACCACATAAGGATCCCGGTTTAACCACATAAGGATCCCGGTTCGAGCCCCTGGCTCCCCACCTGCAGGGGTGTTGCTTCACAGGTGATGAACAAGTGTGCAGGAGTCTATCTTTCTCTCCCCCTCTCTGTCTTCCCCTCCTCTCTCCATTTCTCTTTGTCCTATCCAACAACGACAACATCAACAACAGTAACTACAACAATAAAAAAAAAGGGCAACAAAAGGGAATAAATAAATAAATAAATTTTTAAAGCAGGAGGGAAAACTATGGAAATAGCACAATAGCTTATACAACAGACATTCTATTCTTATTATTATCTTTGATGATATCTATTATTTATTTGATGGCGAGAGCCAAAAATTGAGAGAAGGGGGATATAAAGAGGGAGAGGGTTGGGGAGAGTGAAGATTCAGAACTCTGGTGGTGGGAATGGTATGGATTCAAACCCCTGTCAACATGTAATTCTGTAATACAAAAATACAAATAATAATAATAATAATAAATAAATAAAAGAGAGAGAGGGAGAAGGACAGAGATGCTTATAGCACTGCTTCACCACTCATGAAGCTTTCCTCCTGTAGGTGGGGACTGGAAGCTTGAACACGGGTCTTTGCGCATTATAACATGTGTGCTCAACCAGGTACACCACCACTTAGCCCCTGCAACAAACTCTCATGTTTGAAGCACCAGAAGTTTCAGGTTCAATCTCCAGCCCCACCATAAGTCAGAGCTAAGCAGTGTTCTGGTAAAAGACAGAGAGAGAGAGAGAGAAGAAAAATAAATTTTCTGAGCATCCACTTTATACACATTTTGTGATTTCCTATTCAAAATAATTCTGCGAATCATTTTCTTAAAAATTTTGTATTATCTTTATTTATTTATTGGATAGAGATATCCATAAATCAAGAGGGAACAGAGAGACATCTGCAGCATTGCTTCATCACTTGCAAAGCTTTCCCCTTGCAGGTAGGAACTGGGGGCTCAAACCCAGGTCTTTGCACATTGTAACATGTGCACTCAGTCAGGTGTGCCATCACACAGCCGCCCTAAAAATTATTTTCTATTACAAATTCGAAATACAAAAGTCCACTGGGGTGAAGTCGCTTGCAAACTTCATGCACCTGTCAAATACTATCGGAATAAAATCTAAACTTGTGAGTGAGGATCTGGGTTCAAGCCACAGGTTCCTGAGCAGTAGGGAGTTGATCAACATGAACTCAAGTCTGTCTACCTCCAAAGCCCACCAAGTTTCTTTTGCCCTCCTCTCTTTTCCCCTCCTCTCCTTTCTCGTCTCCTCTCCTCTCTTCTCTCTCCTTCTCTCCCCATCTCTCTGTGTCTCTTTCTCTCTTTTTCTCATAGAAAGGCAGAAGGAAAGAGAGAAAGAGACCACAGCATAGAAGCTTCCTTCAACATGGTGGAAGCCTGGCTCAAACCTGGGTTACATGCAGGGCAAAGCAGCATACTATCCACGTAAGCCCCCTTGAGTTTCTAGTGCCCAGTAAGGTAGTTCTGCATTTAAACAGTCCTGAAAAAGGTTTCCTGGTACCTGCATAGCAACCTCTACGCAGGCATGTTGCCACTGGCATCAGAGTATTTATGAGTGCTCAGTCCCATGGGCTGCCATTTTCAGCACTAAGGAAGGAAACGAAATAATTCCTGGCTCCATTCTGGCCCTCTATAATGTAAGAGGGAATGTTCCTCATGGGCAATTGGGTGTAACCAGATAACACAAACTTTAGTTACACCTGGAGCATTTCCTTAGACACAAGGAAGAACTTGGCTGTCAAGGTGACTGAAACTTAAACAGACCTTAAAGGTGATTCAAGATTCCCCATCTTTGGAACACATTAAAGATAAATTTACTATGCTCAGTGTCTACTAGATATTAACCAGTGGAAGGGCAGGAGGTTGGCTCAGAGGACAGCAGATTTTTCTTGCTCTCCCTTTTTTCTTTCCTCCTTCCTTCCTTCCTTCCTTCCTTCCTTCCTTCCTTCCTTCCTTCCTTCCTTCCTTCCTTCCTTCTTTCCTTCCTCTTTCTCTTCCCCTCCTTCCTTCCTTCCTTCCTTCCTTCCTTCCTTCCTTCCTTCCTTCCTTCCTTCCTTTCTTTTTCCTAGCATACTGAGAGTTTTACTTTGAGAAAACCAGCTTTAGTTGTGAAAACAAACAAACAAACAAACTCCCTAGTAACTAGACCTCTTTGACGATCACTGGAAGTGCAAATGGAACCTTCCAAAAGTACCACCATCTTTATCTTGTGAGGTTCAGAAACTGATAGTGCAGAGTGTGAAACTAGAACCCAGTGTGCACCAAACAATAGGAAATGGAAGCTGCCACTCGATCCATTGAAGAAAGGGAGAGAAAACAGGACCAGGAGGAAGCTTGTGTCTTCATAAATAATGATTGCAAAATAAAAGCAAGGGAGCCTGGATATTGAAGTCCTGTTCAAGCCAGATTTTGACTGAATGCATAAGACCTCTCCTCTTCCCTCCCCTCCCCTCCTCTCTTCCTATGAGTCTACTTAATTGTGATAGCTAAATAGCTTTGTTTTATACAAAAAAACAGGACATGTTGAGCTGTTTAGTTGTGCACATGATTGTGCATGTATTACTGAAGGACAGTTTTTGTGGGTTTTGTTTGTTTTGTTTTTTGCCAGAGCACTGCTCAGCTCTGGCTTATGGTGGTACAGAGGATTGAGCCTGGGACTTTGGGGCCCCAGGCATTTGAGGATCTTTGCATCTCCATTATGCTATTTTCCCCCACCACTACAGGACAGCTTTTAATAATAAACAGCAATTATAAACATCCACCATTTGCATAATATTTCTGCTTCTGCATGAGCTGTTTTACACACATTTTATAGCATACCTACCTCCAGAATTTGACATCATTAGTTTTAGGCATGTGTTCATCACATACAATATGTTAAGAATGCGGAAGTTGGAATAAGACAGCTTTGCATTTGAATTCTTGGTATAAACTCCAAGTAACTCTACTATCTCTGAGAATTGGTTAACCCACTGAGATAAAGTCTTTTCATCTGTAAAGTGTAGAAAGCCAATGCCCATGTTCATTTGAGAAGCAGTTATAGAAGCCAGACCTTTGACCTTCTGTACCTCACAATGATCCTGGGTCCATACTCCAAGAGGGATAAAGAATAGGAAAGCTATCAAGGGAGGGGATAGGATACAAAGCTCTGGGGGTGGGCATTGTGTGAAAATGCACCCCTCTTATCCTATTGTCTTGTCAATGTTTCTATTTTATAAATTAAAAAAATTAAAAAAGAAAGAAAGCATAGGAATGAGGAGATAGTATGATGGATACATACATACATACATACATACATACATACATACATACATCCTTCATTCTTGAGCCCCTGAGGTCCCAGGTTCAATACCCAGCACTACCATAAACCAAAGCTGAGCAGTGCACTGGTTTAAAGAAAGGGGAAGAAAAGAAAAAAAGAAAGAAAAAATAAGGTTCCATTTCATAGGGATGTTAGAGTGGGGTTGAAATAAAAGTTATAAAATGCACAGTGCTGGGGGTAGGGTGAGGGTAGATAGCATAATGGTTATACAAAGAGACTTTCAAGCCTGAGGGTCCAAAATCCTAGGTTGAGTCTCTTGCACAACTATATGCCAGAGTTGAGCAGTGCTCTGGAAAAATGAAGAAACAAACAAATAAATAAATAAAATGCACAATGCCTGTTATACTGTACACTGAGAATTTCATAAACCTAATTTACTATTATTATTTATGCATCACAAACTGTGGAGTGATATTTATTTTATAAAATTTCCTTCATATTTAGTAAGAACTCACTGTATCTAATTCTGCATCAATTATTGTGCTATATGGAAATAACAGAAGCTCGTGACCCTGTCATGAAGAGTGTGAGCATGACTTATTGAGCTTTGGTTGGCTATTATCAATAGGAAAAGAAAGCTAGTTTTCATGACTTTTTTTTTTTAAGGGAGAGAAAACCAGGTAATGAACTATATAGCTTTGGAGTTTTTATAGGATCACAAGTTCCAGATGGTAGAAGTTTCTTTTCTTCTATTTTGTGGGATGGTGGGAAGATGCTGCAGCCTGTTATCTGTTGACTGCCATGCTCATTCTCCATTTCTCTAGTCCCCACCTATTATAGATTTTGGAAAGATAATCATCTACACGAATAACCTGAAAATAATTCGAACTCCAATGGATAAGAGAGACTTCATGAGGAAAATCCTCCAGAAGGAAGACGTGGTTGAGGAAGAGTCTCTGATGAACAAAGAAACAATCTATGGTAACAACAATCAAAACAATGGGCCTCTTCCAGAGACGGAAAGCACTTTCTCCCATAACCAGTACCCACAGGTGGGTCAAAGTGGTTCACTGTCTTACTCAGTGTTGGCCCTATAGCAAGAGTCTACTAACTGTTCTGGTTCTGCATAACTTAAGAAACACTTCTGAATATGAATACTTATGATGACGTGTTGGGGCTGGGAAGTGGTGCACCTGGTTGAGTGCACATGTCGCAATGTGCAAGGACCCGGGTTCAATCCCCGAGTCCTCATGTGCAGGGGAAAGCTTTGTGAGTAGTGAAAAGCAGTGCTACAGGTGTTTCTCTGTCTCTGTCTTTTCTATATCCCCCTTCCCTCTTCTGGCTATCTCTAAAAAATAAGTAAATAAATATAATTAAATAAATTTTAAAAAACACAGATGTCTACATGCTAAAAATGTTAAGGCATTTTAAGGTTTATTTTGAATATTCATTATTTGTTTTGGATGACTGCTTTTGAGGTCTGATTCGAAATTTGTTGTTTTCACTTAGCAGTGAGGTGAGGCTTATGAACATCTTGCTCCTGAGATGGGGAAAAAAAAATAAGCTCTGTTCTTTTCCTAAGGGTTTGCTTGTCTTTCTATTATTGATGTTATCTTTAATCCAGTTTCCTTGAAGAAATAAAAGTCACATGCCTTTAGATTTTGTAGAGATTAGTGCGGTTTCCAATGTCATTTGTAAGTCCTTTAGACCAAGCACAAGGAAAGTGCAATATGTTGCAAATTTGCAAAAAAGAGAAGGAATGAACCAGGACTCCATTATCACTTTACATAAATAATTATTTTACATTACTGACTTTTGTTCCTTTGGGAACCTGTTAAAAATGAATGTAACAGCTCCACTAGGGGAAGAGAGAGGCAGGCTGGGAGTATGGATCAACCTATCAATGCCCATGTTCAGTAGGGAAGCAATTTCAGAAGCCAGACCTTCCACCTTCTGCATCCCACAATGACCTTGGGTCCACACTCCCAGAGGGTTAAAGAATAGGAAAGCGGTAGTGAAGCGGGTTAATCACAAGTGGCGCAAAGTGCAAGGAACAGAGGAAGGATCCCTGTTGGAGCCCCAGGCTCCCCACCTGCAGGGGTCATTTCACAGGCGGTGAAGCAGGTCTGCAGGTGTCTATCTTTCTCTCTGTCTTCTCTTCCTCTCCCCATTTCTCTCTGTCCTATCCAAAAACAATGACATCAATAATAGGTAAAACAATAAAACAAGGACAACAAAAGGGAATAAACAAACAAATATAAATTAAAAAAAAAAAGAATAGGAAAGCTATCAGGGGAGGGGATGGGATACGGAGTTCTGGCGGTGGGAACTGTGTGGAGTTATCCTATGGTATACTGACGCTTGCTGCAGTGGTGGCAGGACGCAGAAAAAGGAGGTTTGGAGCAGAAAGGGAACACAATCCTTTATTCGCGTGGGGACCTCTGGGGTGGGAACGTGGCAGTTGGGGCCACGTGGAGCTAACCAAAATGGCTGCCTCCCTCACACCCTTCCGTCACTGAGGTGAAAAGCAGGCAAGAGAGTGAGGGGCGGAAGAAGAAGGGCTTTTATGGGAATAGCTCTCCTGAGAATGAAAAGGGGGAAGAGTAACCATAGCACTCCAGGGTAGGATAATAACACTGGTGGGAATGGGAAGGGGGAAGAGTAACCATAACACTCCAGGATAGGATAATAACTCTCGTGGGAATGGGAAGGGGGAAGAGTAACCAAAGCACTCCAACTATCGAGGGGGAATTGATAATGCCCTGAGGGCACAACATGGCGGAACAGGCGCTCTGAGAATGTCCCAACTCTCGCAGGAACTAGCAATAGACTAGACAACATGGCAGATATGACTGCATCTGCACAATTTCCCAGCAGTATACCCTCTTATCTTATGGTTTTGTCAGTGTTTCCTTTTTATAAATAAAATTAAAAAATTTAAAAAATAAAATTCAAATGCTAAGCTCTCTGCAGTAAAAGAAAAATTAGTGTAGCAGAAGTCAAATGGTGTTTCACCTGGTAGAACATACATGCTACCATACATAAGGACACCAGTTTTAAGTCCCATCCCCCAGCTTCACGAGTGGTAGACCAATGTTGCAGATGTCTCTCCTTCTCTCTCTCTCTTCATCTCCCCCTCTCTCTGTATCTGTCTCTCACTCTCTATTAAAAGAAAGAAAGAAAAAAAAAAAGAAAGAAAAGAATGACCACTGGGAATAGTTCCAGGCACTGAGTTCCAATAGTAGTTCAAGTGACAAAAAAGAAGAGAAAAAAATAATGTAACAATTTCTTTTGAAGATATTATGTTTATACTCTTGCCTTGATTTGAAGCAAATACAATGGTTAGAATAATATTTTCCCCACAATTTTCAGAGGTATGCACTCTCCACCTTTGGCAATCATTGCTTACACATGCTGAGAACAATGGGGAAAAGTGATGATAATCATTAATTCACAGTGTGGAGCTGAGTGTATGGAAGGAGATTTTGATAAATTTAAATAAAAAGATGAATTTGGATAGCATCAGAAGTGAATTTTAGGTCTCATCAGATTCCATCTTATGGGACCTAAAGTTTTCAGTGGGGTACAATCTTGTCTGTTTCCATGGTAAAGTGTGACAAAAAAGATGGGTCAGTAGTTTCCTGATACTTTAGTATCTTCCTATCCTAAGAGGGTTAAGGGGACGGGAAACAAGTAGGTCATGATCAACTCCAGAATAAGGTTCTTTAAAATATATATATATATACCAGAACACTGCTCGGCTCCAGTTTATGGTAGTGTGGGTGAGTGAACCTGGGACTTTGGAGTCTCAGGCATGACAGTCTCTTTGCATAGCCATTATGCTATCTACCCCACCCCTGTTTATCTTTTTATGGCCTTACCTTACACTTCAAAATATGATCATGTCAGTCTTTCATGACTGACAAAAAAGAAAGGGCCTGACTGTTGGTGCTCTAGTCTAAGTGCATTATTATGTGCAAGGACTCAGATTTGAGCTCTTGCTTCCCACCCACAGGGGGAATGTTTCATGAGTGATGAAGCAGGTTAGAAGGTGTCTAATTTTTTTCTCACCACTTCTTTTTTTTTCTTTTATTTTATTTAGGAAAGGATTAATTAACAAAACCATAGGGTAGGAGGGGTACAACTCCACACAATTCCCACCACCCAATCTCCATAACCCACCCCCTCCCATGATAGCTTTCCCACTCTCTATCCCTCTGGGAGCATGGACCCAGGGTCATTGTGGGTTATAGAAGGTGGGAGGTCTGGCTGTAATTGCTTCCCCGCTGAACATGGGTGTTGACTGGTCGGTCCATACTCCCAGTCTGCCTCTCTCTTTCCCTAGTAGGGTGGGTCTCTGGGGAAGCGGAGCTCCAGGACACATTGGTGGGGTTTCTCTCCACTCCTATCTTCCCCCTCCCCTCTCAATTTCTCTCTGTCCTATCCAATAAAATAGACAGAAAGAAAAAAAAGAAGAAAAAAAAATTCATCTAGGAGTAGTGAATTCATAGTGCAAGCACCAAGCTCCATTAGTTGGCAAAATAAATAAATGAAGAAATAAATAAACAGAAAAGATAAAGTTTGAATGACATCTCATTGCTTAGAATAAAAGCCAAATTCCTCACTTCTTCTAGAAAATACTAGGCAGCCTGGTCACCACTGGCTTCCTCCAATCTCTCTACCCCACACATTTAGTTACCTCTCAAAATTTCTTTGCTCTTTCTTACTAGGAGAAAAATTCCTTTTCCTAGAATGTTCTCGAGTTCCCACTACCTTACTCCCTGCTCATAGATCTTAGCGGAAGCAAAGCCCCCTTCTCTGGCTTCCATGAGTATAACATTTCTCAGGCTGGACACTTCAGAGTACCTTACAACCTCCTTCATAGTTGCAACCTTACAGTAACCTATGTGATTTTTTTTTTTTTTAATCAATACATGCCCTCACTCATGAGGATTTGTTGCCTATGAAGTCAGGGGAGATAATTCTGTTAGATGTAACATGATAGTCCTGATTAAAAAAAAAAAAAAAAGCTTGACTTATAATAAAGGCTATTGGGGACCAGAGTGTCAGTTGGTAAAAATACTTTCTGCCAGGAGTTGGGTGGTAGCGCAGTGAGTTAAGTGCACATGGTGCAAAGAGCCAAGGACTGGCATAAAGATTCCGGTTCAAGCCCCTGGCTCCCCACCTGCAGGGGAGTCGCTTCACCAGCGGTTAAGCAGGTCTGCAGGTGTCTTTCTCTCCCCCTCTCTGTCTTCCCCTCCTCTCTCCATTTCTCTCTGTCCTATCCAACAACAATAACATCAATAATAACCACAACAATAAAACAACAAGGGCAACAAAAGGGAATAAATATAATTAATATAAAAAATAAAAAATATATATATCTTTAAAAAAAAAACTTTCTGCCTTCTCTTGCCGGGCTAGCCTGAGGGTGTTTCTTCCTGGGCACATGCTCTCTGGGTTGGAGAGAACTTGACTGAAGCCAACCTAGGCTGCTGCTTACTCAGCGACGTGGGAGAGGAACCAGGAACTCTAGTGGCTGATCGGGAAGGCAATGCAACACTTGTTTTTTTTAATTTTTTTTATTTCTTTATTCAGGAATTAATGTTTTACATTCAACAGTAAATACAATAGTTTGTACATGCATAAAATTCCCCAGTTTCCCATATAACAATACAACCCCCACTAGGTCCACTGTCTTCCTTCTTGGACCTGAATTCTCCCCACCCACCCACCCCCACTCCAGAGTCTTTTACTTTGGTGCAATACACCAATTCCTTATTGATCAGAGAAAAATGCCTTTATATCTTCTGAAGCTGAAGTGGAAGGTCAGAAAAGGAAATGGCTAGGAGAGAAGGTGGAGTGGAAAAAAGAGCGTGAAGGTAGCAAGCTTCCATCTAACCAGTGGGGATTAAAACAATGCCCTGCAGGCAGGGCGGGTCTCAGACAAAACAATGATTATGTAAATGGACCACAGCATCAAGCAATGCAGCATGGAGCAGGGGGGAGCTGGTGTAATGCCCAACATTCTCTCATTTTCCACATAGTACTATTGAAAACCTAGCATATTAGCAGGCAGCTGACTAATCATGGTGACCCAAGCACTGCCTTTCCATTTTAAAATTCATCAGCTCTATTATTTTTCATACTGTATTATAACTTGCAGGTGAATATATTCATGGCCAGATGGCTAAAATGCAGGTCACAATGTAGGCCTGCAGAAAAAAACTAACAGTCCTGACATGGCAATGACCTTTGAATTCATTTTGGAGGCAGCCATGTGAATTTAGACAGAGCCATGTGCTTTAGCTGTTATGCCATAAACTAGGACAGAAGTGTGCAAAAAACGTTGCTATCAAAGCTTTTTTTTCACTGTCTGTCCCTCAAAACTCTATTTTAAATTATTGTTTGTTTTCCCAATTCTTTATGCAGCTAATGCCCACACAATTTTTGTTCTATAAGAGAAAGTCAAAGAACATCAAGGTGTCCCACCCAACCAAGAGACTCTTTGTTCTATCCTATAAACAGGGAAGCAGTGGGAATCTTAAGAAAAGAGCAGGACAAGGCTAAAAGCAAGCCATGCTTGAACCTTCAAATATGCTATAAAAGAAAAGAAGAGAAATGATTGAATTGAACCACAGTGAAACATAGATGGGGAGGGAATCTGACCCTGTGTTCAGTGGCTTTGAGACCACTGAATTCATGTGGGCTTATTTATGCTTTATGTGAGCTTTCTTTTCAAAATAAGAGTAATACTAACAGCTGCCATTTCTTAAGGGTTCACAACATAGCCAGGCATCATGCCCAGTGCTTTCATGGAATAGTCTATTTCATTCTCTTAGGGGCTCTGTGAGGTAGGTATTGTTTGTTAGTTGGCTTGTTCTGCAATTGGGGGAACTAAGGCTCCGAGTATACAAGTAAATTGATGTAGGTCACTAATTCCAGTGTCCACCCAAAGCTCATCTAACTAGTAGTTTCTTAGCCACTTCGCTAAACTCACAGACTGATACTGGTTACCATCCTCAGGGAAATACATGTTTCTGAGTCTGCATGGCCTTCATCATGGCTGGGAAGAGATAGTTTAGGTAGATTTGCCAGGTTCTAGAAAGCTAAACTGTGTTATGCAATGTGTTCTATATCTTCTTACTAAACATTTTCAGAGGATAATTAGCAAAGATTCAGAGACTGGATGATAATCTTATCTAATACATGCCTTGTACAGACTAGAGGCTCAATAAATACTTATTGAATTAGTTAAATGATTAAAAAGAGAGCATCAAGGAAGAGTAGTCAGAGAAAGGGTGAGAACTGAGAGTAAGAATGGGAACTCCAGTAGAACCCTGAGTAATGGATTACATAGCCATGTGACATCAGATGAAGTAGGATAAGTTGTTCTTGTTCATTACAGCAGGTTATATCATTAATCTTTCAGTATCTTACCTGACATGCAAATAACTGGGAGCCGGGTGGTGGCGCACCTGGTTGAACGCACATGTTACAGTGCTCAAGGACCCAGGTTCAAGCCCTCAGTCCACACCTGCAGGCGGAAAGCTTCACGAATGGTGAAGCAGGGCTTCAGGTGTCTATCTTTCTTCCTCTCTGTCACCCCCTTCCCTCTCAGTTTCTGGCTGTGTCTATCCAATAAATAAAATAAAGATAATTTTTTTAAAAAAGAAGTACAAATAACTAAGGGGAATTTTCTGGAAGGTGAAAGCTAGGGACTGGAGACTTAAAAGCAACACAGAAAATCAAACTAACTTTTATATAGAACCTAGAATAGGTCAGATGCTACATGGTGGCATTTACACATGTTGTCTCCTATTACTCAGAGAGGTTAAGCATCATTACTAACATTTAACAAGGAAAGACACTGGACATTGGAGACACTAAGGGAATTGTGCTAGGTGCGTAGCTGATGTCAGAAGCAGCCTCAGCCCCAGACTGACTTGGGAGCACAGATCTCTTAATCTTACCCAGCCTTATCACAGTTCTCAAGGAGAATAAAGACAAAGTACTGTAAGATTTCAGAGCTAAGTACTGAAGAACTGCAACATTGATTCATTCATCCACTCAGCTTCTGTGAACAGAAATAATGATCTTTCCTGAGTACTTACTACTAAACATCCATTGTGAAGGGCTGTGTATAGGGACTCTGGGGATCCACTCCCTGCGATCCAATCCTGCCCCCTCCTCTTCCAAGCTGTGAGATCTCTGGCAAATATCTAAATTTTCTTTTTCTTCTTAAAATTTCATTAACTTTATTTATGTATTAGGTACAGACAGTCAGAAATTGAGAAGGAAGGGGGAGTTAGAGAGGAAGAGAGACAGAGACACCAGCACCACTCACAAAGCTTTCCCCCTGCAGGTGGAGTCCAGGGTCTCAAATCTGGGTCCTTGTGCATTGTAATGTGTGCACTAAACCAGGTACACCACCACCTAGCTTCTGTAACTGAATTCTCCACCATCTTGTTTTTCAGTATGTAACAAGGGGATTACAAACAGCCTATGTTATGAGGATAAGATGTGTGGACACAAAGAAAGCTCTAAGAAAGGGCCTGGTAGGGCTAGCAAAATAGCTCATTTGGATAGTGTGTTGTTTTGCCATGCATGTGACCCACGGCTGAGCCTTGCCCCCACTGTGTTGAAGAGAAGCTTCAGTGCTGTAGTCTCTTTCATTCTCTCTTTTTACTTCTCTGATTCAAATAAAAACCAAGGAAAGGAGGAAGGAAGGAAGGGAGGGAGGGAAAAAATAAGGAAAGAAGGAAAGAAAGGTGCTTGGCACCTAGTAGGAATGCTACAAGTGTTTACTCTTAGTCTTTGGCCATGATAAGAAAATGATATCCTTTCCCTCACAGACCATATGGAAACAGTATGTCAGGAAGCCACAAGGGTGAGAACGAATGTAAAGTTGTGGTCAGGTAGTGGCACATCTGGTAGAGATGGACTAAAGCTGCTGCTGTAACTAAACCCTTGCCTGTCTCTTGCAGGAAGGGGAGCTTCCCATGGACAACTGTTTTCACTGCCGAGGGTCGGGCAGTGCGACCTGCTCTCTGTGCCATGGCAGCAAGTTCTCCATGCTGGCCAACAGATTTAAGGAGTCCTATCGGGCCCTGCGGTGCCCTGCTTGCAATGAGAATGGCCTGCAGCCTTGCCAGATTTGCAACCAATAGCCCATGGCTCTGTATGTCTGCTTTTATGGTACCCTCCTTAAAGTTATTTCAAAGAAACTGCCTCTTTCCCCTCCCCCTTCCTCTCCTAGCAAAGAGGCCTTGGCAGTTAAGATAGCTTTCACTACTGACAAAACTCAATTACTTGATGACATTTTGTGAAGCTGCTAACATCTCTACGTGGGTCTAAGTGGCAGAAGCATTTTTGAATTTGAATCTGCTTTGAAACTGGTTCTAAAATTATCCTTCCAGGGGTGTGTGTGTGTGTGTGTGTGTGTGTGTGTGTGTGTCTCACTTGACTTCCTTTTGTTTTCTCCCTGAGCTAGTCAACAAACACATGTACACTTCAGGCAGCAGGTCGAAGTCATTTTCCGGTTGGGGGCTATTTTACAAAATTCTGCAGTGAGAAATGAATTTTTAAAAGAGGCAGGTTTCTGATGAACTGGATTCCTGTTGCTTATAATACATTTCAAATTGTGATTGGTCAAGTTGAATTTGTAATTAAGCAGAGGAGGAAAGAGGTATGTACTACAAAGCTACTAAAAATAAAGCAGGATATAAGGGCTTTATTCTGAAAATGGGGAAACTGAGAATGTCTTCCTTTCAAAGTCCTGAGTCTCCTATGTGATGTGCTTGGGTGGTATTGCAGGTGGTGAGCAATACTAGTTCTTAGGACGAGATGAGATAAGACACTTCTGCATGCTTCTCAACTACTGAGGTTATAAGCCAAGTCATAGTTATTTATAATAACTTTGGTGCTTAAGTATGTGTGTGATGACTTCTTCCAGCTCCTGAATTATTACCAAATAAATTCATCTACTTTAAGTCTAAGATTTAGTTATTATCTCTTCATAAAAAGCTGTGGGTTGTTTTATAGGTGTCTATAGAAAAATACTGGTATTTATAGGAAGTCTCTAAAAGAAAAACTAATCAAGTTTGATTTTTGTGTTAGCAATTATGCTCCTAATGTCTGTGATTACACATACCAAGGATAATTCTAGCCCCTTAAAGTTGGCTATAAAGTAAGAAAAATGCTTTTGTTAATAAACTGTAATATCTGTAACCTATCGAGATGCATTCACTTTTCTAAGATAACTATTTTGATTTTCATAACTTTATAATTGTTTCAATATTTGTTTGTTATTCTTGAAAACCCAGTGGAATACTTTTGAGGCAATATAAATACTTCTAATAAAAAAGACTAAAATATTTTCTGAAGTCATGATTGTCGCTGTCGGCCTGCAACAACGACACAGACACCAGAGTCTTCTTCCTCAATTCCCTTTATTTCCTTCTTATGGCCACCTTAAGTACCTTTCACTGTTACATAGTCAGCCAATGGGCATTAAGCAAGCATACAGTATTCATAGATCATGCAGCCTTCTACCAATCATAAAACAGTTCACGTGTACAGCACGCAGTCTGTGAAGTTGGATCGTCCAACTTCCGCAAAGTTGTTTAGCACTTTACTGGTTTAGCCACCATGTGGCCAGCGCCATCTTAGGGGCGTGATGTGCAGTGTCATTATGGCTCCCGACAGCTCCCTCATTTATATATAATAAAATGAGCAGGGGACCATGCCTGTCTTAGGTTGTCCCAGACTGTTCGTACCCTTACCCGTCTTCAGCGGCCGGGCAGCTTGGCACGCCGCCTGTCTTAGGTTGGTATAGGAACCCCAGGGTACTTACCCATCTTTGGCTACTGGTCCAGCATGCTTAGCCAGATTTGAGGGGTCTCTCCACCTTGGATAGCCAACATGGCCTGGACCATAATTTGTCATTCGACTCGAGCCTGTGCTCTGAGACGACACAGACAATAAAGGCCCAGGATGATGGCACCCACAAGCGCTGTCCCGAGGACCCCTACTCCAGCCCATTCTTTTAGGTGGGAGACTGCCGAGAGCACATAAGCGGCAAACTCTTTTGCCGTGGCAATCTGCACTTTGGTGGTATTAATGGAGAAAATTTGGCGTCTCATGGTCTTGGTCAGTGTGTTAAACTCAGCGGACCAGGTGCCATTGAGCATCAGGGATAATCGCCTGGAGTGATTAGCTGCCAGACTGTTACTGACCCATGCCATACTGGTGACACACACTCCAGGCATGCTCCGCATGCAATGAGCAGCCAGCATACCCTCTATTTGCTCAACTGACTCTTGGAGAAGGTCTACCCTTTGGTTCACAATCATGATACCTGCTCTGAGGTGTTGAACAACAGCTAGATTGGTTTGTAAGGCCTCGGCCGTGGATGCAGTGAGATTATTTAGAGCTTCTGCAGTAGGTATGCTGGTAGCTAGGGAAATGCCTGCTGCTGTGGCGGCGGTGGCAGACACGGCAATGGCAGCAACAATTGCCGCTGCGATGCTAAAATCTCGCCTGGGACGGAGCAGAATCTCTAACTCTCCTTCCTCTATCTTAGTGGGTACAGGGAGATAAGTGGGTACCCAGGCCACTACAGCTGTGCCCATACCGTTCCAACATTGTGTCAGGTTACATCTCCTTGACTTACAAGGCAGCTGAGTGGTATTAACCGAAGCATAAGCAATGAACATGAACGGGGGCTGTACACATACAGGTGTAGGGGGGAAGTTCAATGTAGCATTGCATTCAGAAGGAGAAACATTAGTTTCAAATGTCTCTCCGGGAGTATAAGAATAGGTGCAGTTTTTCCACGTAGCCCCTCGCATGAAGGAGAAAGGGGAAATGTCCGAGCAACCCCCTGCCCGAGGTGCAGAACAGCCACACTTGCCAAGGGTTGACTGGGCACCCTGCGTGGGGTTGCCAAAGGAGTAGTTATATCCTCCAAAAGAGCTGTTGCTAAAGGTCGGGAACCTGCAAGGTGGAGTTCACACCCGACGAGGGCAGACCCGCGGGACAGTGGCAGAAGTCATTGTGACTGCCCAGGGGTGCCCGGAGCTATTGGAGAAATGTCCCAAGGTCTGATTCAAAAGCGTCATGCAGGGTCCGACAGAGTCTGCCGAGACCCCGGGGGCTTGAAAGCAGACAGTCCCTTGGAGTAGAAAGTCCGTGGTATTGAAGTATCCTGTGGCCGGGTCGAAAGGCACTGTAGGAAGTCCTGTGGAGGCATTTGTGGACAGGAAGGCTGGCAGGATTTTGGACTCATTGGTCACTGGCAGGGGGAATGGCCACGCGCGGGCCAGACTCCACAGGGTTCGCGTTTGTGCCCTGGCCGTCGTCATCACCATCATCATGATCAGCAGGGCACGCGGGGGAGTCATCTTTATGCGTCACAGCACGGGATCCACACAGGCATCTGCTGATTCTGTGGAAAAACACAGACAGAGCCTCGCACCCATCTGAGAACTGGGTCCGGGCCGGCCCAGTGGCCGGTTAAAGGATCTTTCCACATGACCATTTCTTTAAGGCCAGAGTCGGCGGTGGAGTGCCGATCTGCTGCTGACTTCCCGTGCTCATCCAGGGATAGAAAATTAAGAGTAAAGAGAGCAATATGCAGCTTCTCTTTGGGGGAGCGAAACGTCTCCCCTATACCCCCCTTTTGTTTATATAAGCAATTTTTTAAGGTGAGATGAGCACGTTCAATGACTCCTTGTCCTCTATCTTTCTGAAAACTTCTCCAAGGTGCTCCCATTGTGGGACGGTAAGAAGTCCCTCTTCCAGGAACCATGGAGCGACCTCTTCTACTGTGGACATGAAAGTCCTAATGGTCCCTGTCTTAAGGGGGGTCCCATTACTCTTCAGTAATTTCTTAATAGTTCCCTCCATGCACTGGCTTGATTGAAAGCCTCCCATGGTGACTCCCTGCTTCAAAGCAGCTTAACCTGTGATCACAATCCTGCACATCTCGCAGCTCCCTAGTCTGTTTGACTAGCTTTCGGTTTACTCACGGACCGTTTTGAGATTCCCGGGTTTCGGCAGGCACCACTTGTCGCTGTCGGCCCGCAACAAGGACACGGACACCAGAGACTTCTTCCTCAATTCCCTTTATTTCCTTCTTATGGCCACCTTAAGTACCTTTCACTGTTACACAGTCAGCCAATGGGCATTAAGCAAGCACACAGCATTCATAGATCATGCAGCCTTTTACCAATCATAAAACAGTTCACGTGTACAGCACGCAGTCTGTGAAGTTGGATCGTCCAACTTCCGCAAAGTTGTTTACCACTTTACTGGTTTAGCCACCACGTGGCCGGCGCCATCTTAGGGGCATGATGTGCAGTGTCATTATGGCTCCCGACAATGATAATTTTGCCTGTATTCTCATTAGCCAGAATTCTGCATTTAATTATCTAGTGACTCTGTTTTTGAACAGCTATTAACTCTTTCATCTTTTCAAGATACTAGAGGAAGGATTCATGCTAAGAGATCTTTATGTATGTTCTGTTTTTTGACAGGAACATTTGAAGAAAACTATATTTTAATTAATTCTTTATTGTTGGATAGAGACAGAGATACAGAGGGAAGCATGGCTTCACCACTTGTGAAACTCCCCCCACCCCACCCCGGCACCTTGCAGGTGAGGACTAGGGGCTTGACTCTGGTTCCTTGCTCACTATGACTTGTGTGTTCTACTGAATGCACCACCACCTGGCCCTCCAAATAAATATTTTTTAAAGGTTTCTTTATGGGAGTCAGGCAGTGGTGCACCTGGTTAAGCACACTCATTACAGTGTATAAAGACCTGGATTCAAGTCCCTGGTCCCCACCTACAGGGAAAAAGCTTCACAAGTGATGAAGCAGGGCTGCAGGTCTCTCTGTCTCTTTTCTTCTTTATCTCCCAGCCTCTCTCAATTTCTCTCTGTCTCTATCCAATAATAAATAAAGAAAAGAAAAAAGACTGATTTATTTACTTATTTAATTATGAGAGAGAAAGACTAGTAGAAGGAACGAAAACCAGAACATCACTCTGGCACATGAGATGTTGGGGACCAAACTCAGGACCTCCTGCTTGAGCATCCAGTGCTTTATCTACCATGCCACTTGCCCAGCTCACAAAAAATAAATATTACTGGAGTGGGGGGTGCATGTATCACTAAAGTACTTATGTATACTGTTACTCAGAGAGACACGGCCTTTTGGTGGCTTATGAAACATGATAGCATCATGGTTACACAAAGAGCTTTCTATGCCTGAGGCTTCAAGGTCCCAGGTTCAATCCCCAGCACTACCATAATCCAGAGCTGAGCAGTGCTCTGGTAAGAAAAGGAAGGAAGGAAGGAAGGAAGGAAGGAAGGAAGGGGGAAGGGAGGGAGGAATGGATGGAAGGAAAGTAGGAAGAAAAGGGGGAATGAATAAAAATAAATAGAAATAGAACATTATAATATGGTGTAATTAATTCTGGTGATAAGGGAATCTATCAGCCTGAGTGGAATTTGGGCTTTCCAGAGGAAAAGGTGTGAACAGACTGGGCTACTTTTCCTTTTCCAAAACTATTAAGTTTATTAATATCTTTCACTCCATAAAAAATATCTTTCACGCCATAAAAAATATATCTTCTGATTATTACACTTGCTTATTGAGTTAACAAGAACTGATTGAACACTGGGAATTTATCAACAGAGAAATCTTGCCTGTGACACTTATATTTTGGTAGTGGGGAATATGGAAAACTAAAATACATATGTTACACACATAAACAGTACATTTATATATATATATATATATTTGAGCATATGTTTAGAGATAACTAAAGAAATAAATAATATAGAATAAAATATATTTACATGTGGACTGGTGAAATAGCTCACTTGGACAGTGCACTGTTTTGCCATGTGTGACCCAGCTTCAAGTCCAGCCCCCACTGCACCTAAGGAAGCTTTGGTAATATGATATCCCTCTTGCGCTCTCTCTCTCTGTTTCCATCTAAAACTGTGTGTGTGTGTGTGTGTGTGTGATAAGACTGTGTATGTATACATTACATATAGTGTATTATAAAGGGGATAGTGCTACTACAAAAGATAAAATAATACAAGAGCTCAAGAGCTAGGAAGGTTCACAATTTTATATTATTTTGCGGCAGCATCCCTTTTAAATAATAGTAGAAAGGAGATGAAGGTGTGAGCTACAATGTTATCTGAGGTCAGGTTACTCTGATCAGAGGAAGTGGTAAACTCATGGGAAGGAGAGCCTTATGTGTCTAAAGAACAGCAAAGAAGACAGAACAACCAGAGTGCAGAGAACAAGACAAGGAGCTATTAAATAAACAACACTCCCTAGATTCCCTTGCTTACTGGCTTCCTTATTAGGTTCTGCTAGTGGGAGGTACTGGCAGGGTTGGCAGGTAGAAAAAGGAACAGTTCTCTCCCCTCCTTTTTTTCCCCAATGAAGATCTTGGCAGCCTTTTCTATATGACAGCTGCACTGTAGCAACAGCAGCTGGCAATGCTGCTCAGACAGCTCTGTTCCAACAGTAGCCACTTCAGTGGTTCTGACTGTAGCACCATTTCCTTTTGTTTCTCCAGCCTAAGGATAGTATGTCTCCTGCAGTTATTAACCTTTTATATAATTTCATATAACATACATTCCCTCTCTTTGAACTACCTAGATGGGTTCTGGTTTCCTGATTGAATGCCAACTGTTATAAATGTCTGTTGCAGAGGAAGTTCATGATCTGACATGTTTTACTAAGTCACTCTGGTTTCTATTTTAAGAGAATTAAAAAGGGGAGGGGGAAGTGGGAGGACAGTGAGGAGATCATTGTAGTAATCCTAATGACAACTAACTGTGGTCTGCACAGTGGGGTAGCAATGGAAATGGTAAAAAAAAAAATGTTGTAGGGATCCTGGCTCCCCTGGCTCCCCACCTGCAGGGAGGTCGCTTCACAGGCAGTGAAGCAGGTCTGCATGTGTCTATCTTTCTCTCCCCCGTCTCTGTCTTCCCTTCCTCTTTCGATTTCTCTCAGTCCTTTCCAACAACAATGACAGCAATAAAACAACAACAATAACAACAACAATGATAAACAACAAGGGCAACAAAAAATAGCCTCCAGGAGCAGTGGATTGTAGTGCAGGCACCGAACCCTAGTGATAACCCTGGAGATAGAAAAAAAAAAAAATGGTAAAAAAAAAAGTGGTCATGTAATGGATAGATTTGCAAGGTAGAGCTATTGGTTCTGCTTACTGCGCTTTGTGCCCTTCAAGTATTACTCAGCAACTATTGTATGTAAAACACACCTGAGTTCTTTGCCTTCTGGTGGAAGTAAATTTGCCACAAATATTTACCTCCTGATTTATGAACTGTAAACACTGCCTGTGGATGAGCAGGATTTGGGTAAGTTTAGCCAAATGGTACTCCTCTAAGACCATAAAAATTCCTTCGGATATACAAAACAATATGAAGGCTGAAAAAAAAAAAAAGGCTACAGTGATGCTGTGGTTAAAATACTGCTATTTTAAAAATCCTTCGAAATTTCTAAGCAAATTTCAGTTGAACACAAGCTTTCCAAAAAAAAAAGTAACATTTGCCCATTCATTTATTCAATAAGCCATTATCACTAGGTTTCTATTATGTTCTAGATATTTGCACTACACTCATATGATACAAAACTGAAAAAAGATGTAGTACTTGTCATTAATGGCATTATAATCTTGAGTGTCTAGTCAGCATCTTACATGAATTTGACCTTATAGCCTGAAGTGGACATTTTTGCTACATTTTGCTACTTGAGAGACTCCCAGTTCTCCTTGGCTAGGTTGATGGGGTGGAGTTCCAGGTCTGCATTAGAAAATCTGTTATTTATTTTAAGAAATTCCAATCACCCATACCCTGAGCAGGAGTCTGTTCTAAGCACTTTACATTTAAGAACTCCTTAAATCATCCTAACAATTGAACTAATTCAGTTTATTGATCATCTCTAAATCCCACACGTGCTGTTCTTTTCCAGTTCACATTTACTCAAACTGTAAACCTGCAGGCCCTTCCTTTCTGAGCTTCATAAACAACTCGCCCTACTAGGCCTTTGTAAAAGTAGCAGCTGCCCTTTGGGGAGGAGTGGGGGGAGGCTGGTACATTGTGAAATGAGACAATTTAAGGTAGTGATATGTGTTTCACTGGTTGTGCTGCTGACTACCGTTTTCTCCTTTGTCGTCTTTTCGTCCTAGTTTACCTTTTTGCTTTTTAATCTGTTAGGGTGAATACTCATCTTTTTTGACCATTAATGTTGAATTTGACTTAGCCTATCTGTTCCTTCATACACAAAGATCTGCATGGCCAGCTGCTTCCTTTCAGAAATCCCATCCTTTTTCAGAAGACATGTGTGCATGGAAATGACTGTATTTTCCCTTCACTGTGTGTGGAAGGAAATTCTGGTTGGAGGCAGCAGAGTTCAGAGCATTTAAACCTTTGCTCCTGGAGCAACTCTAGGGCAGGAGGCCCTGTCCCCATCTGCAGGGGGAAAGCTTTGTGAGTAGTGAAACAGTGCTGCAGGTGTCTCTCTTTCTCTCTCCTTCTCTACCTTCCCCTTCCCTCTTGATTTATGGCTGTCTCTATCCAATAAAGTACCTACAGGTAAAAAAAAAAATCTTCTTTTTGAGATCTACATTAAGCATTATATTTGTAATTTACAATCCACCTTTCTAAGTTAAGTTGGCCAAAGGTATCAATGAAGCTTAGGTTTATAGGAAAGATGGTGTTGTTCTTATTCTAAGTCTTCCAACAATTTGAATCACTCTGGTAATATATTCATATAGAATGGTGTTTGTGACATTTATAGAAAATTTCTGTGGTTCACTAGAGCTTAATCGGAGTGAATTTTATGATAAAGGCAAATTTAAAAGAAATGTTGATAGTTGTTTTTATCACCTGTCCTCATTAGTTGCATCTTCTCATTTTCTAATTAAACACGGTCATTATAGAGAGTTCACGTTCACGCAGTTATGTGAGAGAGAAATGGAGGTATGTCAGTGTCAGACTTATGGCATATAATTACTGACTGTGTTAAAGAACATGTAAAATCCAGAAAGGAGAAAAGGATCTGGAAACATAATACAGTAAAATTTCCTCATTGCTTGGTAATGTAAGATAAGGAGTGGGGGAAGAAAGAGTAATAAGGCAACTAGATCAGGCCACCACAAAAATACAGTCAACATGGCTCTCACTCTCTTTTTAAAATATCTTATTTATTCATTTATGAGATGAAAGGAAACTGAGATGGAAGGGGGGGGGAATGATGATGCTTTCTTAGAAGACCAGGGTCATTAATTCACTTGAATATATAAACTACTAATAGATTAATGGCTACAACTGCTTTTTAAGGTGCAGAGTGTTATCTTTTTGAAGGTTTCCTCTGAAGCAGGCTAGTGCAAGATAAAAGGAGTTAAGGGGCTGGGTGGTGGTGTACCTGGCCGAGTGCACCACTAGCATGTGTTAGAACCCAGGCTTAAGCCACCTCTGTGCCATCATGACACTCCAACCAACACTACTTAGATCACAGCAATAGCCTCAAAATAATCCATCTGCAGTTTACCTCTGATTTGGTTGCTCCTTTTAACTCAGCTTCTTCCCATGTCTTGCTCACAGAAATGTTCAGGTCCTTCTCCTTCACCTCCTTTATTATACTCATATTATTGGATAGTGGTATTACTGTTTAAAAAACAATCAGTTCAAGGTGGCCAATATAAGCCAGGATGGGTTAAATTAAAGAACAAGTATGGCACAAGTGTAAAAACGTCAGTACTTTCTACCATAAGGAGATGAGAAATTGTACCCATATGTCAACGACTGTACTGTAAACTATAAACTCCCCAATGCAATTATTTTCTAAAAGTCAGCGCTTTCATTTCTCCACTTGCTTGATGGGAAATTCTGCACATCAAAAGTCATATAATTTAAGCTCCACTCAAGTCTTGTGTCTAGTTAAGTCAGTAAAGAAGTTCACTCTTGGGGGCTGGGCAGTAGCACAGTGGGTTAAGCACTCATGGCTTGAAGCGCAAGGACCTGCATAATGATCATGGTTGGAGCCCCTGGATCCCCACTGTGGGGCGGGGGTCATTTCATGGGTAGTGAAGCAGGTCTGCAGGTGACTATCTTTCTCTCCCCCTCTCTGTCTTTCCCTCCTCTCTCCATTTCTCTCTGTACTGTCCAACAACAACAGCAATAACAATAACAAAATAAAAAAATAAAATGGCCTCAGGAGCAGTGTATTTGTAGAGCAGCCATTGAGCAACAGCGATAACCCTGGAGGCAAAATAAATAAATAAATAAATAAATAAATAAAAACAAGTTCAGTCTCTTCATATGTCTAAGAAGAAAATCATTAGAATTTTAGATAATCATTAGAACAACAACAACAGACTACTGCCATGTTGGTGTTAACCAGAAAGGAATGTAATGTGACTTGTCTGACTAGCCAGTCATTGGTGGATGAAGAGATATACTCAAGAGTCAGGTACAGTTTAACACCATTTTTTGACTTAGTTGACTCTTAGTAATCTGTCAAGATTTATATATATATATATATATATATATATATATATATATATATATATATATATATATATATATATATCTTCATGGTCCTTAGCATAGTGGCTTACTTGACAGCTTAAGACAATGTCCCTAGGGGGAAAATTGATCATATGTTTAGAACTTTTGAAAACACAGACTGAGTCTTTTTAATACATAGGCTGAGTCTTTGATATGTTGACTCTCTCAAAAGCCTAGACCAGGGAGAACAGAAGCAACTGGTAGCACAGCTATATACAAGATGCTGGGTATTATACAGCAAATCCTAACAAAGGGAATTTTCAAAGTTAACCCAATTACCAAATAATGTGATGATAACAATAACTATCCATAGTCTTCTTGAACCCTAAGACAGCAGGAATCTCACATTTCCACTATAGAGCCTATATTTCCCCTAGGCCTGGAACCTTAGGGTGGGGCCCACTTTCCTGCATGCTTCTCTCAATTCAAATCAAATAATATTGCATCCGAGGATCACAACCTAATCAATGCTGGAGTGCCACCCCAGCATGCTTCACTTCAGACTGTGTCCAGAGACTTCAGGTGTGGAATGACAACCCTTCAGCTTCATCACTCGGGTGAGAGCTTTCCTTTCATAGTATTCTCTAATTCCATTCCAGGTGGTCCACTCCCCAGTAAAGTCCCCAAACCTAGATATAATTCAGGTCCCCTGAGATAGAGCATATGTTCACATGTGTCCATAAACCAGGGAAAAATATATACCTGAAAGCAGAAGTACACAAGAGTCTGCAGGGAGAACCCCCCGCCCCAACACTTCATCTGCACTATTCCAGCCTTTAGGTCCATGATTGTTCAACAATTTGTTTGGCTTTGTATGTTCACTCTCTTTTCAGCCACCAGGTTCCGGGTGCCAACATGATGCCGACCAGACTTCCCTGGACTGACGACCCCACCAATGTGTCCTAGAGCCCTGCTTCCCCAGAAACCCACCCTACTAGGGAAAGATATAGGCATACTGGGAGTATGGACCGACCAGTCAACGCCCATGTTCAGTGGGGAAGCAATTACAGAAGCCAGACCTTCCACCTTCTGCAACCCACAATGACTCTGGGTCCCTACTCCCAGAGGGATAGAGAATGGGAAAGCTATCAGGGGAGGGGATGGGATATGGAGATCGGGTGGTAGGAATTATGTGGAGCTGTACCCCTCTTATCCTACGGTTTTGTTAATGTCTCTTTTCTTAAATAAATAAAATAATAATAATAATAAAAAGACAATGTCCCTAGATGGAATCTTGCTGCTGTGTTTGGCCTAGCAGAAATGATGTGCTCATCCAGAAACCAACTGAATGTATACCTGGCTAGGGAGCTGGAATACACTAGTTTAGCAAGGTCATAGTCTCACTTTAACAGCGAGGGATGGCAGAAGCATCTCCAAAACACAACTGCATTGACTGTGCCACATAAAAATTCTCTTCAGAAAGACTTGGGGTGTGGTTATAGAGAAACATGAACTCACGTTGGGTAAGAAAGTAACACAAGATAACTACAACCCTTTTCATTCAGACCTCATGTCTAATGTCTTCAGGGCTTCCTCAGAATGGCTTGCTTTTTGGTTCATACACAAGCTGAGTTAGGTACTCAATGAGATAGAGTATTAATCCTTCCAAATTTTTCAGTGGAAAAATATATAAACTTGTATTTATTTGTATGATTATTAGCAATCCATAACTAGAATATAAGCTCATTGAGGCCTGTTATGTTCACTGACGACTCTAACATTTAGCATGAGATAGATGACTAAAACATATTTACTAGAAGAAGTAACAACAAACAGAACATGCTTTAGATTTAATGATTTTTAAGGTAAACATGGAGCAAAATTTTAGGGTGTTTGACTCAAAAATAAATAGTTTGTTTTGTCTTACATAATAACTAAATACATTTTAGTAAGCCAGAACAAAACGGGTAACTGATTGCATTAATAACATAGACTACCAAATGTTTCCATGATCATCTGTAGACTTCAACAAAATGCAAAAAAAATTCCAAGAATCTGTAAATCAACATGGTAGATCAGAGTGTTATAAAAAAAAAAAAAAGATGCTAAGAAAATTCAATACAAGTAGTGGCTGAGGCTTCCCTGGACTGAAGACCCCACCAATGTGCCCTGGAGCTCTGCTTCCCCAGAGACCCACCCTACTAGGGAAAGAGAGAGGCAGACTGGGAGTATGGACCGACCAGTCAATGTCCATGTTCAGCGGGGAAGCAATTACAGAAGCCAGACCTTCCACCTTCTGCAACTCACAATGACCCTGGGTCCATGCTCCCAGAGGGATAGAAAATGGGAAAGCTATCAGGGGAGGGGGTTGTATATGGAGATAGGGTGGTGGGAATTGTGTGGAGTTGTACCCCTCCTACCCTATGGATTTGTTAATTTATCCTTTCTTAAATAAAAAATAAATAAATAAAAAAGAAGTAGTGGCTGAACATACTAAGTGCCAAAGAAATGTTAGCTATTACAAAGAAATGTTAGCTATTATTAAGAGCCTAAACACCTTCTTCTCCTACCCTTTACTTCACTTCCCTCAATCACTCTACTCAATTAACTACAAAAGAAAGGAAGGAAGACATATTCTCACATATTTTTAAATCTTTTCTGACAGAGCATCAGCACTATTGTTGCCCCTTGATAAGCTTTAGAAGAAACATCATGTGACTGGCCAAGAGTTATATTGGCAAAAACTATATAACAAGTAAAGGATGATTACTGTCCCTATTATAACCTTCATTAGAATTGCCAAGCAAGTAAATGCAGAAAACCTTCAGGCTAAGATCCCACTAAAACCCTAGGTCTATTTCCTTCCTAATTTGAGGCCAGATCTTATAAACCTGATACTGTTTGAATACAATAAATGATACTCAACACTTTAACAACTGGGAAGAAGTCCAAGCTTGTCAGATAAAGAAGTGATTACAAAAGCTGAAAATAAGTGTCGTAAGCTTTACATTGGTTTGTTCTAGCTCTCCCCCGCCAAGAGAATTGGATCAGTCCTGCTAATTTCGCGGGCCCGCTTGGCCCCGCCCCAAGAAAACCCGCCAGAGTTCCAGAGTGCCAGAGTTTCAGGGGGTTCCCGAGTACGAGAGTTCCTGAGTTCCTGAGTTCGAGAGTTTCAGGGTTACAGAGTAAGAGAGAGTTCCAGTGTGCCAGAGTTTCAGAGGGTTCCCCAGTACGAGAGTTCCAGAGTTCCAGAGTTGGAGAGTTCCTGAGTTCAAGAGTAAGACAGAGTGCTTGCGCCGCCGCAAAGAGACAGCAGAGTTCTGTTTGGTGATTAGTTTGTCTTAGTTTATGAATCGTTGTTCCTGAATAAAGAAACACAGCTTCCCTGCCCAGCCATTGTCTCCGCGTCTCTGTTACCCGCCTGTGAAGCTAGACCTGCCCAGCCAGAGCCTCCGAATTTTAACAACAAATGGCGCCCACGTGGACCTGACCTGCGCATCTCTCAGATAAGTAAAGACAATTTGGCTACCTATGCACTATGGCCTTCTCTTCTGCTTGTGAAGAGATCTCCAAAGGCCTCTGCTCTTTCTTCACGAGACTGTTTTGCTGTTTCTGGAACATTTATCTCTGGACCACTCTGTGGTTTCCACTCGCTCGGGCGAACTCAGAACAGCCAGCGGGAAGAGCCAGCGGGAGGGAGGCAAGGCACAGAGCTGCCGTTTCCACCTGGTTAAACAGCCAGCCAGCTGGCTGCGCCCAGACAACCCCACGCACCGCGCCCGCAGCCCCACAGCCCCGCAGCACGCAGGAGGCCTACGCCAGCACACAAGAGCCCCTGGAGCCCGAGGCCAACACGCAAGAGCCCGAGGCCAGCCCACAGGAGCCGGCTCTCCACCGCGTGGAGCAGGGCACTGGACGTGTGATCCCTCCACGCTGCTCGGCCACTGCGAGCAGGGCAGCAGACATGGCAGGGCCATGGGGCAGGGCCGCGGCCTATCATGGCCGCCACCCCTGGGCACCTAGGCCCACGCCTTCTACAAAGATGGTCTGCCTGCCCTCTTTCTATGAATTCTGGAACCATCCTGGGCCTACCGGACCCCCAGGCTCCCTGCCGAAACTGGGCACACGAGATCTCCAGCCGCCGGTCCGGTCTGAAGGCAGACAAGCTGGAGTACGCAGAGATTTGTGCAGAGATCGCAACCTGCAATTCCTAGAAGTGGAGCTGCTCGGGAATGGAGCTGTGCGGGAAGCCACCTCCAAATGGTGACCCCCCCCAACCACTAAGACAGTACAGATTTAAATTCGTGTTTAAAATGACATGTCTTCGTAACAAAGGTTTCTCTCCTTGTGTATTAATGACCATGTTTATGTGTATGTTTAAAGTTTGGTAAACAGTAGCTTTAAGGCTAAATTCTTACTAGTCAAAGTTAAATGAAAAAGGTTTTCAACGTAATTCTCATAAAGATAAAAATTAACTTACATTTAAAGTCTGAGGTAAAAATTAGTTAACAATCAATATATTTTAACTAAGTTGGTCTAAACAAAAGGTTAAATAGACTTGTTGATATGTAAAACACTACCATATCTATTAGAAATGGTAGATCGCACAGTGGCTATGCTAATTATTCTCATGCCTGAGGTTTCCTCTCCGGCCCACACCTAGGGTGTGTCTCCATCTTGAATGGGTGTAACAAAAGGTTAAAAGACGTTGTTGATATGTAAAAGTCTCAAATTCCTTCTCTATTAGAAACGTTGGATCGTGCAGTAGATATGCTAATAACAAGTTTTGTTTCATAGTAAGTAAGTTGCAGCCAGCTGCCTGTGGGACTCTAGGCGATTCCCCGCCCCCATGCAAATGCCCGTCGAGGCAAGTAGCCCCCCAGAGGCAAGAAATGTTTTTTTTTTAAGCTGATAAAGTTTAGTTTGTGCCAGTTTCTTTTTTAAAAAATGCCTGTATGATATAGGTTTCTGTTGACCCCACACCCTTGATACTGTAGCCATTTAGTTAAAAGAAAAGGGGGAATTGTCGTATGCTTTACATTGGTTTGTTCTAACCCTCCCCCACCAAGAGAATTGGATCAGTCCTGTTAATTTCGCGGGCCTGTTTGGCCCCCCCCCAAGGAACCCCGAGAGAGGGGTTCCTGAGTGAGAGAGTTCCTGAGATCGAGAGGGCCAGAGGGTTCCTGAGTTCGAGAGTTTCAGGGTTACAGAGTAAGAGAGAGTTCCACAGTGGAAGAGTTTCAGAGGGTTCCCCAGTACGAGAGTTCCAGAGTTCCAGAGTAAGGGAGAGGGTTCCTGAGTTCGAGAGAAAAAGAGAGAGTGCTTGTGCCGCCGCAAAGAGACAGCAGAGTTCTGTTTGGTGATTAGTTTGTGTTAGTTTATGAATCGTTGTTCCTGAATAAAGAAATACAGCTTCCCTACCCAGCCGTTGTCTCCGTGTCTCTGTTACCCGCCGTGAAGCCAACCTGCCGGCAAGGGCGCCATTTGTTGTTAAAATTCGTAAGGCTCTTGCCGGGCTGGCTTGCTTCACGGGCGGGTAACAGAGACGCGGAGACAACGGCTGGGCAGGGAAGCTGTATTTCTTTATTCAGGAACAACGATTCATAAGCTAAGACAAACTAATCACCAAACAGAACTCTGCTGTCTCTTTGTGGCGGCACAAACACTCTCTCTCTTACTCTGGAACTCAGGAACCCTCTCCCTTACTCTCGAACTCAGGAACTCTCCTACTCTGGCACTCTGGAACTCTCGTACTGGGGAACCCTCTGAAACTCTGGCACACTGGAACTCTCTCTTACTCTGTAACCCTGAAACTCTCGAACTCAGGAACCCTCTGGCCCTCTCTCTCTTCCTCTCGATCTCAGGAACTCTCTCACTCAGGAACCCGAGGGGTTCCTTGGGGCGGGGCCAAACAGGCCCGCGAAATTAACAGGACTGATCCAATTCTCTTGGTGGGGGAGGGTTAGAACAAACCAATGTAAAGCATACGACAAATAAGGCCAAGAGGCTGGCTCCCTTCACAATGGCCTTTTGGGCCACTATCAGGCCACCCCATCACCTGGGGTCCTAGACAGGGAATCCTTGGATTTCCCCATAGATAATATGGGCCTACACTTCTGATATATCCTTCTTTCTACCATCACTGGTCACACCCATTCGGAGCGTCATTATAAGCCCTTTGTGAGCTTCTTCAGGACCATACCCTCACTATAAAACAGCAATGGTCGGGACTTCCCTTCTCTCTGCCACTTGAAGAAGACTGGTTTTGAAATGTGTGAAGCCTAGAATGTTCCCAAGTGTTATTATGAACTATGAGCTTAGTCTGACAGGGACTCAGTGGTTGTACAGACTTCAGTGCTGAATATCAACAGATATGGGACCTGGGTTAGATTATTGTGGTCAACAGTTAATTGCATTTATCTATCTTCTTCAAGTTTGCAAGCAACTCTCTGCCCTAATCCTGCCTCCTAGTTCTACTCCCAACTCTGACACCATCTTCCCAGACAATATTTATAGTCCATCCCTATATTAAATAGATACCAAGCTCAGGCAAATATTTTAAAACATAAGCTCCTAGGAACATACCTAAAGTAGACTTCCTAGCATCCTTCTATCCTAAGGTCCCTACTTTCATCTGCTCTGTTCCTACTTTGTGATTCCTGATTATTAAACATTTTGTCCAGCTTTCCAGCTCATTGAATTCCAGCCACCAAGTTCTAGACGTTACTGTGATTCCATCCTGACTTCCCTGGGGAGATGACTTTACCAATGCTTTCTGGAACCTCACCTCGGCAGAGCCCTACCCCACCATGCAAAGAAGCAGGCTGGGATATGGATTGACCTGTCCATGCCCATGTCCAGAGGAGAAGCAATTACGTAAGTCAGAACTCCCACCTTCTGCATCCCCAAAAGAGCTTTGGTCCACACTTCCAGAGAGTTAAAGAATATGGAAGCTTCCAATGGAGGGGATGGGATATAGAACTCTGGTGGTGGGAACTGTATGGAGTTATACCCTTATTATCTTACAGTCTTATAAATCAATATTGAATCATTAATTAAACAAACAAACAAAAAAGAGTGAATGGCAGAGAGGGAAAGAAAGAGAAGGAGATACCTCACAGCATTGCTTCGCTGCTTATGAAGCTTCTGCTTTGTGTGGTGCTCCTATATGGTGACTCCAGCCTGGCTGCTTATGCATGGCTAAGTGTGCACTCTACTAGGTGAGTGATCTCCTAGACCTCAGTAGGAGGTCTATTGGAAAGATAAAGGAAAACCTGCAACTATTTAATCTACTTTGAGGTATCTTTAGCACAACAGTTTGAAATGCTCTTTTTAGTAAAACTAGTCTGCTGGGTGTGTAGATAAATAAGGAACCCAGTCAGTTGCCTTTGATTAATCTTTTTTTTAATTTTAAAAAAATATTTATTTTATTTGATAGGACAGAGAAAAATTGATAGGGGGAGTGTTGGCATGCATGAGACCCCTTCTGTTTCATTGGGTTTAAATCCCCCCTGCTTGAGGCTTCCTCGTCCCTGACCCCGCCCCCTGCTGATATGTCACTATTAAGGGACCTAGTGGCTGAGATACGAGAGCTAAAGGATATTTTTTCAGCATTTAAGGATTTTAAACCATGTGCAGTCCACCCCGGGAGCTCCGTCCCCGTAGATATGCGTTTAGTCTCCCCTGCAGCCACTACAGAAGTTTCTACGGCACTTTCCACTTCTGTAGCTCCCTCTTCCGTGCCATCGGACCAAATCCACACATTCCCGGTAAACTTGGCCCCTTCTAAACAAAACCCTCAGCCGTGGCAGCCATATTCCTCCAAGGAACTTGGAACACTCAGAGAAGCAGTCAGTGAGGACGGAATGCATTCTCCATGGACCAAGTCCATCCTGAGGAGTTTTTAACCAGCATTTAAATACACCACACGACTGGAAAGATCTGGCTCATGCTGCACTCCCAGACCCACTCTATCTTCAGTGGCAGGCATGCTTCCGCGATGAGTGCTCTAGGCAATCGCAGGAAAATAGTAACAAACAGGTAGAATGGAATTCTGATGCTTTGTTTGGAGCAGGAGCTTATGAATCTGGAGCTCAGCAGGCAGAAGCCAGGTTTCCAACTGGTTATTTTGAACAGGTACGCATCTGTGCAACACAAGCATGGGAAAGGGTGACCCCACCCGATGTAGATCCGTCAGCTCCCATTAACTCTTTTCACCAAGGCTCTGATGAATCATTGGCGAGCTTCATCTCAAGGGTGAAGAGAAGCTTAGAGAGAAAGGATTATAATCCTGACGTCCGCACACTACTCCTGCGCTCTATTGTCTGGGAAGGCATGACACCACAATTCCATCAGGTATGCCTTAATCTTAAACACCTACACCCAGATAATTGGATTCTAGCGACACAGGAACTTACATCAGGCAATTACGGGGCACCCGCTACGATGCAGGTCTATGCAGTTGCCCCACGTAAGCAAAACGGGGCCTGCTTTCAGTGCAGTCGCCAAGGACATTGGCGTAACCAATGTCCTGATAAGTTACGACCACGCCTCCAGTCAGGGAAACCACGCCTCCAGCCAGAGCAACCCCGCTTTCAGTAAGGGAGCCAGAGACCACGTACTGTTTGTCCAAAATGTCGTAAGGGGTTTCATTGGAAGAGAGATTGTTGGTCCCAATTTCATAAAGATGGTTCGCCCCTGAATGGTACAAATTCAGGGCCTGAGATTTTGTGGACCACTCCTGTTTTAAAACGGGGCCACCCTTCTATGACAGTAAAGATTGGCAATATTCCTTTCAAATTTTTGATTGACACGGGGGCAGAAAAGACGATATTAAGGCAAGAAGAGGTTCCCCAAGATTGGGAACTTATCCCTGGACCCAGTTTACATGGAATAGGAGGGATGACCAGAGCATTTTGCACACGAGACTTGCTCATGTGGGAAGACCCAGAAGGTTCTACCGGACACTTCCGCCCTTTGGTAGCTAATATTAGCACCAACTTACTGGGCAGGGATCTTCTGGAATGTCTTGATGTTAGGATATCCACAGACGCCTCTGCAGAACGTAAAAACTCATTCCCGCGATACCAGGTCTATTCAGCACCCCCAATACTAAATGCCACTGTTCGTAGCCAAACATCCCGCTTAAGCTGGCTTTCTAATGAGCCTGTCTGGGTGGAACAGTGGCCTTTACCTAGGGTTAAGCTAAAAATTTTAAAAGAGCTCGTCCGAGAGCAGTTGTCCCTGGGACACATTCACCATTCTTGAAGCCCATGGAATACTCCTGTCTTTGTGATTAAAAAGCCCTTGGGAAAATGGTGCCTCCTTCAAGATCTCCATGCAGTAAATAAAACCATGCAGGTCTGGGGCTCCCCCCAAAGGGGTTTGCCTCTTGCTTCTGCAACTCTCACAGGAATTCCACTCATAGCTATTGATATACAAGATTGTTTTTTCTCTATCCCCTTGCATCCGCGAGATTGTAAATGTTTTGCCTTCTCTGTTCCATCTATTAATAACGCCAGCCCTGTTGATAGATTTGAATGGGTGGTGCTGCCCCAGGGTATGGCCAATAGTCCTACAATTTGTCAGGAGGCTGTTAAATCTGCCCTTGTCCCTACTTGGCAAGTATATATAAAGACAGCATTGTGAGTTTTACTTTACCTTGAGTTTAGCTTAGCTCGGCTTAGATTGTGCTGCATCCTGCATGAATAAAGAGATACTGCCTACAGCTCAACCATGAGTCCCTGGTCGTCTGTTACCCGCCCGTGAAGCCAGCCCGGCGAAAACAACATAAACCATCAAAAACAACATATGGCAACCCACATTGGGCGCCATTTGTTGTTAAAATTTCAGTGGCTCCAGCTGGGCAGGCTAGCTTCACGGGCAGGTAACAGAGACGCGGAGACAATGGCTGGGCAGGGAAGCTGTATTTCTTTATTCAGGAACAACGATTCATAAACTAAGACAAACTAATCACCAAACAGAACTCTGCTGTCTCTTTGCGGCGGTGCAAGCACTCTCTCTTACTCTCCAACTCTCCAACTCTGAAACTCTGGCACTCAGGAACCCTGGCAACAACAGGGGAGAGAAGGCAAAGAGGGATAAAAGAAGAGAGATACTTGCAGCACTGCTTCACTGCTTATAAAGCTTTCCTTCTACAGTGGGGACCAGGAGCTTGAAGTCGGATCCCTGCACCTGGTAACTTGTGTGCTCAACCGGGTGTGCCACCACTCAGCCCCTTGGTTCAGTTAGTCTTGATGTGATCATTTTAGGAAAATAATTTTTATTCCAATGAGAAAAGCAACATTTAAAGCCTTTGCAGGACCTATCTATTTCTTTTTTTAAAAAAATATTTTATTTTATTTATTTATTCCCTTTTGTTGCCCTTGTTTTATTGTTGTAGTTATTATTTTTGTTGTCGTCGTTGTTGGATAGGACAGAGAGAAATGGAGAGAGGAGAGGAAGACAGAGAGGAGGAGAGAAAGATAGACACCTGCAGACCTGCTTTACCGCCTGTGAAGCGACTCCCCTGCAGGTGGGGAGCCGGGGGCTCAAACCGGGATCCTTATGCCGGTCCTTGCGCTTTGCGCCACCTGCGCTTAACCCGCTGCGCTACAGCCCGACTCCCAGGACTTATCTATTTCTAATTTCCCCATTTTCTGTCTTTATCTCTTGACTTTTATTCTCCATGTTTTCAGAAGCCACCAACACCTCTTTTGATTGACTTATTTTTTCTTTAGAAACACCAGTGCCTTTCTTCTGGACATTGGTCAAGGCTGAAGCTCTGTTTACTAAAGCCACACAGTATTAAAAAAAAAAAAATCCAAGTACTCCATTCCATCAAAATGAATGGGATATCTGCTATGTGCAAACCACTGTCACCTTAAAAATAGGAAGAGGAGTTTCATATCTTTAAGGCCATGCAAATGTGTAAACTTGTGAGGCTGGTCAGCAAATTTCCACTCAAGATTTGGACTAGTTAAGTGCACTGTTTTCAGTGTTACAGAAATTTGTTTCATAGGTCGTCTCTCTCCCTCAGGGGACATAGGAATAAGATTTTTTAATTAATTAATTAATTAATTTTTTTACCAGAGCACTGATCAGCTCTGGTTTACAGTGGTGTGGGGGATTGAACCTAGCTAGGACTTCAGAGCCTCAGGCATGAGATTCAATTTACATAACTATTATGCTATCTACCTCTACCTGTAAGATTATTTTTGTGTAAACTGGCTGTGATTCTGAGCCACAAGATTACTTGGCAGTGGCCTTCCTTGTCAAGCCTGGCACACACTGCCACTTCTAGGATACCCCGATGTCCTTGGAACAGGCGGAGCATTTGCTCTTACACAAGTCACTCAGACAACCAGTCCTGGTAGAGATAACATGGATTGGATCCCTCAACCTTTTAGGACACAACCTTGCCTTTAGGTTGGCTATTTGGGAATGGGTAAGCAATTGCCAGAGAAACATTTAAGAAGAAAATTATGGTCAGAGTGGACTACAGGTATTGTGTCTATCCCATCAGGGGGCAGATTCACACCCTGTCTCTAGGGTTTTTTTTTTTTTTTTTTTCTTTGCCTGCAGTGTTATTGCTGGGGTTCGGTGCCTGCACCACAAAACCACTGCTCTTGGAGGCCATTTTTTTCCCTTTTGTTGCCCTTGTTTTATCATTGTTGTGGTTATTATTGTTGCTGTTGTTGTTGCTGTAGTTGAATAGGACAGAGAGAAATCGAGAGAGGAGGGGAGACAGAGAGATGGAGAGAAAGACACCTGCAGACCTACTTCACCACCTGTGAAGTGACTCCCCTGCAAGTGGGGAGCCAGGGGCTCGAACCGGGATCCTTAGGTCCTTGCGCTTCGCACCATGTGCACTTAACCCGTTGCACTACCTCCCAACTCCCCTGTCTCTATTTGGGTAGCAGTGGCAGATAGTGGATACCACAAACTGAACAAGTAAATTATCACTCCTTGTGGACATGTGTGATCCTCTGGGAGACTGGTAATTGTTTGCTTTCCCTGCAAAGGAGGTGCTTTATACATATGTGGTTTTGGCACCTAAGTCTCTACCCAGTGATGTTGTTTTTTTTGACCTTTTTTTTTTAATTGTGTGTTTTTCACCCACTTGTTTAAGTAGTTTCAGATAATTCTGCCCATAGGTTTAGCAAGGTGAGTGGTTAAGAATTGACTAATGAACTGGGAAATTCATGATTGGTGAGTTTAGCAACAGCAATATCAGTGGGGTAGTAGTGATTGGAATCAGTTCAAGAGATTTATAGGTGCCTCTTCTGAGGATCCAAAAGGGGAGAACAGGGGTAGGACAGAACTGGAGGAAGACATGGGATAAGAGTAGATTTTTTAAAAATGGAAGTAATCGCTATGTGTGTAATCACTATGCATGTATGCTTGTTGAAATGATCTAGTAGAAGTAACAGTAATGATGCAGCAAAAAGGTGGGACATGATTAGAGAGCTGTCCTTGAACAAGAAACAGGACAAATAATTTAGTGATGCTGCAGAGCACTGCAGAGGAGACTTTGGCTTTCTTGACCCTCCTAGGGCCCTGGGGGATGGATCTAAAAATTAATATGACAAAGACAGGTAGTTAACCCTGAGTACTTTTGTGCTGGGTTTGAGGAAAAGTGGCAGTTCTGGAGAAATACAGTAAGTAGAACAGAGCATATGAAATAAGACTGATAAACTGTGGAAATCCTTCTAGGTCCATTTCTTCAAATATTTTCTGTGACATAGAGTGTTCCTTTCTTCCTGGTCTAGGGAGGGAATCTCTTACTTGGGGGCCTATGACTTCTGGAAGGTTATAGAGTTCCTTACTTCTGCCATGACTTCAAATGACTTCAGCTTAAATTTGAATATGTCTGGTAACCTGACTGAATTTTAACAGTGGGCTTAAATTGTTAATACATATCTAATAATGACTTTTAAAAAATATTAAATAACCTATAATTTTAGACCAGGGAGAATAGAAGCAACTGGTTGTGTCACTATATAAGATACAGCTATATGGGAATCAGGCGGTAGCGCAGTGGTTATGTGCAGGTGGTGCAAAGCACAAGGACCAGCGTAAGGATCCCGGTTTAAGCCCCCAGCTCCCCACCTGCTGTGGAGTTGCTTCACAAGCAGTGAAGCAGGTCTGCAAGTGTCTCTCTCTCCCCCTCTCTATCTCCCCCTCCTCTCTCCATTTCTCTCTGTCCTATCCAACAACGAAGACATCAATAACAACAACAATACTAACTACAACAATAAAACAACAAGGGCAAGAACAAAGGGAAAATGAATAAATAAATATTTTAAAAAATTTAAAAAAGATACAGCTATATGTAAATATCATTAAAGGACATAAGTTATGGTGAGGTCTTGTATGATACAGCAGATTCTAACAATGGGATTTTCAAAGCCAATCAAATTTCCAAGTATCTTGGTTATAGTAATAACTATCTATTGCCTTCTTAAACCCTAAGACAGCAGGAACCTTCCCCCTTCTCTATAAAACCCATATTTCTCCCAGTCCTGGAACCTCTGGGGTGGGGCTCGCTTTCCTGCATGCTTCTCTCAAAAACAAACAAATAAATAAATAAAAATGAAATAATGCCAAGGTGATAAATCTTGGATATTGTACTTGAAACTGATATTAGTAAACACAGCTATTATTTATTAGATAATAAATAATTTAAAATTAGGTAAACTATATTGAAATGGGAATATATATATTTAAAACTTATCCCTTCCTACTTAAGTTTTTACATTTGCTATTATCTTTGTTTTTGTGGTTCTTATGTCATTTGATCTAGGTGGTGAAAGAAACACAATATAGGATATTCCTTCATCCCAATTAAGTGGGCAGTTTGGAATTGGCCATGGTGAGTGAAATTACACTAAAGAATTCACAGTCATTAGAAACTAGAAAAATTCTTCCCTTCCTCTTCTTTCCTTCTTTTTCTTTTTTAAGGAGAGATGTTTGCTAGCCATTTGCCAGTAATGTACTGGGTTTTGAGGATAAGTGGAGGAATAGGTTCCACAGAAACGTGAAAGAAGGAAGGACATCTGGATAAGTAGATTGAGCGACATGACAGAAAGAGACATTTTATTTTTACTATATGAAAAAGTAAATAAAGATTATTACCTGAGACTAAGGCTAGGGAAGGAGGTGTTGGACGTTTTAGGTGTAAGGAGTGGTGTGGGAGACTAAGTGTATTAGAGAAATGCTATTATCTGGCATCATGAAAAGGCCCATTGAGGATAGTGGTTATGGATTTAAAAAGGTTTGTTATAATGGACATATGTTTTCTTTCAATCTATTTCAGTGGCTTGAGTGAGGCAGTCTCTAAGTTGAGAGCTGGATTCCAAGGCTAGGATCTTGCCAGGCAAGTAAGATTATATATGCCAGGGACAGGTGAGATCATACAAGTATAAATGTAAAAGTTTCTACCTCAGAAATCATCCTGATTCATCCTAGCTAAAAACCTGCCACATCTCCTGTAATTTTAACTAACACTCTATTTACCTTCCTATTTTTGTTCAGCGTATGGTCCATCATCTGGCTATATGTCAGCAGGGACCAGGCTTTATCTTTTTCCTCCTTTTTAACCAGTGTACTACTCAAGCTCTGGCATATGGTGGTGCTGGGATTCAAATCTCGGCCCTTTCATGCCTTTGGCTTGAGACTATTTGTATAACCAATTGAGTATCTCTCCAGTCTGGACCAAGCTTTCTTTATTCACTGCTGAACCAAGGGCCTGGTACATACAGTGCTCAGCAAGTTGAATTTCTTAATTAAATGGGTTCACTTGTTTATTCTTTTAAAATCAGGAGTGAAGAAAACCCAATTTTTTGGCGGGCCCTTTATTCCTTGTTCCATGTGTTGAATATTTCATTTTAGCCAGAACTTTCCACCACGAAATGGGAAGCACAAAATACCTCTATTATTACTATTATTATTATTCTCTGCTAGGGAGATATGGTGGGTGGCAGCTACAAGGAGCCTTTTATGTAATACAGTAGCTCAGCAACATGGAGATTTACACCACAACTCCTCAATGTATATTAACTTATTAGTCGTTTTTTTTTTTTCTAAAGTGCTTTTAGACAGTATAGGGCTTACTTTGGTTCCAGTCGAAGTGAAGACAGAAGAACAACGTCCCCAGATCCCAAAGTCCAAGGCTTGTGCGCCTTGCGCCCCTTGCAGCGATTCCTGGAGTGAAACTTGGCCCGCAGGCGTGGCCGGGGGCGGGGCCAGGGCGCCACCCGGAGGGCCAGGGCAGGACATCGCTTCGGGGGCGGGCGGTCCCGCGCAGCCGCACCGGGGCGCAGACTCCACACATCGGACCTTGGCGGCGGAAGTGTTTGTATGTCAGTGTGTGTGGTGGGGGTGGGGGTGGGGTTGGGGGTGGGGTGGGCCTGAGCGGCTTTGTGTTCTCAGAGAGGACAATAAAGTTTCAAAAAGTTTGAAAAAGAAAAAAAAAAAAAAAACACCCCTCCCACGCCCCTTGGCCACCCAGGGCGTGGACGCCCTGGGCCAGGCGCTGACCAAGGCGTGTCGGGCGCGCGGGGGCCGCGGGTACACAATGGGGGTCACGGTGGAGGTGCGCCAGGTGTACAAGTACCCCTTCGAGCAGGTGGTCGCCAGCTTCCTCCGAAAGGTACCTCCCCACCCTCCGTGCCACTCCCTTGGCTCCGCCGTGCTCGCCCTGCCACCTGCAGCTCACCCCTCTGGCCTCCTGCCTTCGTGGGGTCCCGACCCACCACCTCGCCTGCCAGCCGCGCGCGTGGCCGCGGGGGTGTGCGGAGCGGAGGCGCAGCTGGGTTTCCTCGAAGGCTCCCTCTCTAGGATGAGGGAAAGGTCCGTGCTCGGCGGCACGTCCACATCGTGCCACAGCTGGCTTGAGGAGAGGTTCCAGGTACCCTAGTTCTCCTGCTGGGTCGACGGTGCTTGTTGATCTTTCTAGTAATCTGACTCCTGAACAGCTACATAGGGCCTAGATCTTACTGAGTATTTATTCATTTATCTCATTTTTTTTTTCCTTTCCAGGGCACTGTCCCAACTCTGCTTTAGGGTGGTGCAGGGGACTGAACCAGGGACCTCTGGGCGGCGGGTAGATAGCATAATGGTTATGCAAAGAGACTTTTATGCCTGAAGCTCTAAAGCCCCAAATTCAATCCCCGCACCACCCTAAGCCAGAACTGAACAGTGCTTGGGTTAAAAAAAAAAAAAAAAAAAGAACCTGGGACCTCCAAGCCTCATGGTTGAAACTTTTTGCATAACCAGTATGCTGTCACCCAGCTCAGGACACTTAGATTAAGCAGCAAAGTGGAAGTCTCTCAGAATAACCCTTCTGCTCTCCCCAGCCCTACACTTTATTATTTTTTTAACAGCTGTGAAAACTGACCAGTTTACCTATTTCTGCACCTTAGTTTTGCTATCAGTGTCATGGGAGGAAATGAAAACACGGATTCAAAGGGGTTGTTGGGAGGATTCGTAAGGTCTGTCTTGTGCTTATTGTAACGCTAGAGGCCTCTGACTGACATTGTTCTTTGTAATGCTGCAGTTGCACAGGCTACCTTAGACATTCAAAGACCTCATTTGAGATTCTAAGGGGTCCTTCTAGGACTTTGGCTCTCAGTGCTAGGAGAATGGAAAACTTTCTTTGAGGACTGGTAAAATAGCTCATTTGGGAAGTGTGTGTTGTTTTGCTGGCCCTCATCATATTACTGTGGTTTCTTTTACTCTCTCCATCTGTACTTCTCTGTTTCTAAAAAAAAAAAAAAAAACAAAAAAACAAGAAGAACAAGATTTTTCTTTCTTTCTTTTTAAGATTTTATTTATTTATGAGAAAGGAAGAGAGAGAAAGAGCCAGACATCACTCTGGTACATGTGCTGCCAGGGATCAAACTCGGGACCTTATGCTTGAAAGTCCAAAGCTTTATCACTGTGCCATCTCCTGGACCACGAAAGAGTTTTCTTTCCTTTTTTTCTTTATTTAATTTTTTTAAATTTTCTTTTTTTTCTTTATTGAACAGAGACAGCCAGAAATCAAGAGGGGAGGGGGTGATAGAGAGGGAGAGAGACAGAGACACCTACAACACTGCTTCACCACTCGAAAAGCTTTCCTCCTACAGGTGGGAACTGGGATCCCAAATCCTGGTCCTTGCGCATTGTAACATGTGCACCCAGCCAGGTGTGCCACCACCCGGCCCCCAGAAAGAGATTTTCCTTTGAGAAATTGAAAGCACCCAGACCTGAGAGGTGGGACTCCTGTATTCTAGTCTGGTTTTCTCTCCAGGCCTTAGTTTGCTCGTCTCTAAAATGAGAATGTACCAGAAAGTCTTTCAGAGTTCTTGTCAGCTTTTACATTTTTTTCTCCTTTTTTTTTTAAAAAAAAAGATTTTATTTTAATGAGAGATACAGAAAGATGGGGCACTGCTCAGCTCTGGTTTATGGTGGTGCTGGGGATTGAGTCTGGGCCTTGTATCCTCAGGCAAGAAAGTCTTTTGCATAACCATTATGCTATCTCCCCAGTTTTTATACTGTTAAGTAAGATTTACAAGAACTGTAAATTGCCTTGGCTTCTAGCTGTTGGGTAGTGTGCTCTATAAACAACCTGGAAACCATACTAAAGGAGATTCCTTCAGAAGAGGAAAATAATTTTTCATGTTGTTGGACCTGACTTCCACTAATAGAGGGGACACAGTTGGGGACCCAGGTCACAGAGGAGCACGAAAGACACTGGTTTTATGCTACAGAGGGAAAGTTCATGCTTGTGTGATTGAGTGTAGCAAGGAAACCAACTTAAATTCATATGGGTAGTCTAATGTAAAGACTTTCCCCAAATGGTATTTGTGAAGTGATCACTGAAGCATGAATAGATGTTTCCTATGTATGAGAGGAGAGGAAGTGCTTTCTTTTTTTTATATATATAATTTTTAAAAAATTTATTCATGAGAAAGATAGGGGAGAGAGAGAGAGAAAGAACCAGACATCACTCTAGTACATGTCTGCCGGGGACTGAACTCAGGACCCCGTGGTTAAGTATCCAAGGTTTCATCCACTTCACCACCTCCTGGACCACAGGAAGTGCTTTCTGTATATGATCACAGTTACTCCTTAGCAGCCTCAAGATGTAGTTAAAACTGACTTCATAAAAAAAAAAATACGTATTTGATAAGACAGAAATTGAAAGGGGAAGGGAAAATAGAGTGAGAGAGAATGAGAGACACCGGTAGCACCGCTTCATGGAAGTGAGGACCAGAGAATTGAACCTGGGTCCTTCCTCAAGTGGATGTGCCACTGCCCATCCACCGCCTTCCTCAAAATTCACTTCTATTTTATGGTCTGAGGAAACTGAGGATCTGAGTTTAAGGGACTTTTCTAAGATTTCCACCATTAGCAGGAAGAAGTCAGGATTTCAATACATCTGAATCCAAAATTCACACCCCGATCATCAACCTGTGCTGACTTGCACATAAGAGACCCTCAGATGATTTAAAGACAGTTTGTTGTTGTGGAGGTGGTGCCTCATGCATATACAATTTTAATGTTCCTGAGCTGCATTTCCATTCAAAGTAGAGATAGAGTGGGTAGGGTGGGGGAGAGAAAGGGAACATGTGAGAGCCTGTGAGCTCCAGAGGAAGAGGGCACAGCACTGAAAAGTTTCACCCCCCCACCCCCCCAGGCTGTAGTGCTCCCATGTGGTAGTGAGATCTGAATCTGGGCCAAGTGCATGGCAAGGCATCAATCCTACTCAGTGGGCTATCTCTCCAGATCCCCACAAGTGATTATTTGCTTTGCTCTTTATCCATTTTCAGTTTCATTTTGTCATCTTAGTGGATCCATTTTATGGTGCCTGATACAAGAGTACAGCTTTGATGTGTGGTAGACAGAGGAAAGGTTTCAGTTATCCATTGCTATGCTTACCCTTGTATTTTTGTGACATATACCAGTGATAGGCTTTTAATTCTGATGATGTGAGTTGGCTGAGATAAGTTGGGTGGATTTTGTGTGCTGTGTGTTTTAGCTGAGGTCCCTTATGTAACTATATTAAGCTAAGGCTTGGAATAATATTTTAAAAATACTTAGTAAAGTGCCTTGAGTGAAATAAATTCACACTAAGGAGAGCATGTTGGAAGGCAGGATCTGGGAAAAGGCAGGAGAACTTAATCAGATTAAAGGTCTGGTGTTGGGATGTAACTTCATGTTACTCACACCAAGGATGACACTACTCTTCCATTCTTCTATTCACAAAGCAGTTCTTTAGAAATTCCTGGGAGGGGCTATATGTCTCTTTCTAAGATGTCACATCCATTTGCTGTGAGAAGTTTCATCCTATGAGCTGGAAATCAGTTTAAACACCATGCTTTGGTTGTTAGGTTGAGCATCCTTGGGAAACAATTTTTACTATCTTATACTGTGGCTCCCATGCAAATTAGAGGCATCATTATAGAGTTTCCTTCAGTAAATTCACAGTAAATGGGCGGCACAGCATAAAATAAATAAGGCCATTTATGCAAATTAGAGAAAGATACTCTTTTCTCTAGGTGGATGTAGCCTAGTGCTTACTGACCTGCTTAGTTGAGAATCTTATTACAGTGAGTAGCATGCATATATGTATGACACTTCTACTGTTTTAATTGCTCAACTATGAGATGGTAATGCCATGTTCTCTACCTCCCTCCCAGGATTGTTGTAGGGATCAAGTGTGTGACAGTTGAATAAGCATAAGCTTTTTATTTACCGAAGGTGGTAAGAATTATCTTTTGTATGTTCTTGTAGTCTTTATGTATTTTCTTTTCAAAGGAAAGAACTTGGCAGAAGGGACAATCGTATGAGAGTCTCTGGGAAACAGCTAATCTGATTTTTGCACAATGTTATGTTTGAAGCTGCTTCAGCACTGAGGAAGTTCTGTTTTAAATAGAATCTACTGATCTGTGGCTTTTGGTATGTTAAAGCTTGTCTTCCAAGTTATAATATACTACTATTTTTAAAACCTGAGGAATATTTACTCTTCTTACACCTGTCTTTTGGATACCACAGGCAAAATATTGGCTGCATGTTTTCAAAGTTAAGTGGTCTCTTGAAAAGAAACAACACAATAGTCTTTGTTCATAGAGTACAGTGTTTCTCATTGAACTCTTCATGAAGGAGTGCTATGAAATCCAAAATGGTTTATTCATTGGATGCTAAACTCTATTTTCCATGAACTGGTAGTGTCAAGGCACTTGACAGTGTGTTTTGGTTGCTCTCTTTGTATGCCTCTAATCTTTCTAGTTCTTATCACTTATATCTGTTTCCTTTTACCAAAAACTATCTACAAAGAGAACATAAAATTTCACCTATGAATATAAAAGTCTAGAAGATAGGTCATCTGTGTAAGCTCTCTTGGGCCATTTTTTTTTCTTTCTTTTTTCCAATTAGTGATTTAATAATGATTGACAAAGTTGTGGGATAAGAGGGGCTACAATTCCTTATAATTCCTACCAGAGTGCCACATCCCATTCCCTCCATTGGAAGCTTCCCTATTCTTTATTCCTGTGGGAGTATGTACCAAAGATCTTTATGGGGTACAGAAGGTGGAAGGTCTGGCGTCTGTAATTGCTTCTCCACTGGACATGGGCATTGGCAGGTCAAACCATAACCCCGACTTGTTTCTACCTTTCCCTCATGGAGTAGGGCTATATAGAGTTGGGGTTCTAGGACACACTGGTGAGGTTGTCTGCTCAGAGAGGTCAGGTTGGTGTCATGGTAGCTTCTGCAACTTGGTGGCTGAAAAGCATTAAAATATAAAGCATACCAAATTGTTTAATAATCAGGAACCTAAAGTTAAGACTATAGCAGATGAGATTTGGGGTCTTCATGTTGGAAGAATCTAAGAAATCTATTTTAGGTGTATTCCAAGGGATCCGTGACTTTAATAATTTTTCCCTGATCCTGATAGGTTAAAAGTATTGTCTGGGAGGATTGTCTTAGAGTTGGGAATAGGGACAGAAAGCTAGATCAGGGCAGAGAGTAGCACCCAAATATGGGACAAGTGTATAAACACCATTAACTGTAAACCCCATTAATCTAACCTAGGGCCCATGTCTATTCATATTCAGCACAGGAGCCTATGTAACCTCTGCATCCCTGTCAGTCTGAGTTCACAGTCCATGGTCACAGCTAGAAACATTCTAGGCTGCACTCATTTCAAGACCAGTCTTCCTCGAGTGTCAGAGTATGTTGACCCAGCCTCCCGTCAGTGAGTAGGGCAATTTCTATCACTGTTATTGTACATTGAGGGCAATGTCCCGTAGAGGCCCACAAGAGTTTATAATGTTCCTGATGGAGATGACCAGTGATTGTGGAGAGAGAGATCTGTTAGAGGTCTAGGCTCATCATATCTGTGTGGGAATCCCAGGATTCCCTGAGTAGGCCATGGATGATGGGGTGGCCTACTAGTGACCAAAAGGACCATCATTAAAGTGTACCAGTCTCTTGCCCTAATCTAGCTTTTGTAGGCCTTACTTTATTTGACAGGGTTATACTTAAAGTGATTGGAGGATGTAAAATAGGAAGTAGGTGATGGGGGTATCTAGGTCTAAATAGAAAATATTTGATTAAGGGTTGTGCAGTAGGTTAAGTGTGCATGGCACAGACCAGTTCAATAAGGTTCAATAAGGATCCTGGTTCGAGCCCCTGGCTTCCCACCTGCATGGGGGTGGCTTCACAAGCGGTGAAGCAGGTCTGCAGGTGTCTGTCCTTCTCTCCCCCTCTCTGTCTTCCCCTGCTCTCTCAATTTCTTTCTGTTTGTCCTATCCAACAGCAATAACAACGTAACAATAATAACAACAAGGGCAACAAAAAGTGCGAAAAAAATGGCCTCCAGGAGCAGTGGATTTTTAGTGCAGGCACTGAGACCCAGAAATAACCCTGGAGGCAAAAAAAACAACAACTATTTGATTAAGTACTTTATATTGTCTTTTTTAGGTCTTTCTACTTGCTTGCTGTATTTATTGAGTCACTGTAGACTATCGTGCCTGTTTACTTTAAGGTGTATACTTTTTGGGCCTATTTAATGGGCTTACCTTTCATGAGGTGGATCCAAAGAGAACCTGTCACTGGGTATATATTAACCAAAGCACTGCTCAATTCTGGTTTATGGTGGTGATGGATATTGAACTTGGGACCCCCAAGCCTCAGGCATGAAAGTATGTTTTGTAAACTGGTGTGCTATTTCCCTAGCCCCTTCAAAGAGAACTTAAATTTTTTTTACTTGACATTTTAATTCATTAAAAAAAACTGCAGCTCAGGACGTTGTCACAATAGGTAGAAGAATACTGAACTTTTATGCATGAGGCCTAGAGATCAGCCCCTGGCATCTACATATATCAGAATAATGCTCTGATATTCTCTATTTCTGTTTCCTACCCCATTAATACATGAATGAATCTTTTTAAAAAGTGATTTAAATGAGGGGTCTGGGCATTATGCACCTCGTAGAACAAATATGCTACCATGCATCAAAACCCATATTAAAGTTCTTGGTCCCCTACCTGCAAGGGGAATCAATGTCCATGTCCAGAGAAGAAGCAATTACAGAACCCAGAACTGCCATCTTCTGCACTCCCAAAATAGTTTGGTCCATATTCCCAAAAGGGGAGAAATGATAGGGGGAAGATGACCAGAGAGCTCTGAACACCAGCTGCATCAATATCCGGAGAGAGAAGGGGACAAGGAAGGACACTCTGGGTGTGGATTTGACTTGGAAGGGAAGAGAGGGCAAGACTATAAGGGGAGGAAAAAGGGTGGAGGGGTGCCAGGCTTGTATCACGGGAGAGAAACCAGGAACTCGTGGCGGTGTGGTAATGCAATTCTTTATTCATGTGGGAGCCCCAGAGTTGTGTGTGAGCACAGCGGGTTAAGCCACTTGGTGCCAAACCACAATGGCTGGCATCTGCCTCCCTGTCTGCATACCTGCCCTCCTCTAGGTCGGGAAACGGAAAAAGAGTGAAACCAGAAACAGAAGTGACTTTTATAGGATGAAACTGGAAGTGGCAAGCCGGAAACGGAAATGGCTAGGAACGGGGTGGAGAAAGGAAAAAGGCACATTGGGAACTTCCTTAGCAACTGTTGCAATAGTTTGAACTGGTGGGATTAATGTTACCCTGCAGGCAGGGCGGGTTTCTAGGTAGAAAGAAGATAGATCAAAGGAATGGGTGGGGAATCATTCAGGCAAAAAAATGATTATGTAAATAGGCCATAGTGTCAGCAATGGAGGATGGAGCAGAGCATGGGGGGCTGGCTTAATGCCCGACAGTGGGGGACAAATATATAAAAAATATAGAAAGGTAGTTATAGAAATAATAGTCAGCTGATATCTGCAACCTTGAAAGAACTACTGTAGCTTCTAATGGCAGGAATAGGAATACAGAACTTCTTTAGGCCATTCTACTAGGATCCCATGCTTATTAGATCTATGTCTAATCACGGAGGGCTATTAAATACTTTTACTTTGAGTTATATAATTGCCCTTTGCTTATGGATACATGTACACCTGTACCCAGTACCCTAAACCCTAGCCTGTATCTGTAACTGTGTTAGATAGTATGCCATCTAAAATGGAACTAGGTAGTCCCATGTGTTAGGAAAGATTTACCAGGTTGACATCTCAAGCTTGGTGTCTCTGGCAACAATCCAAAGTAAGAATTCAGTAGCTACATAATATGGCATGGCGGCACTGGTAACCTAAGTTGAGGTCGACAGGGGTAGTACGACAGTAAAGGATCAGAGAAGAAACATCAGGAAATATGGGCATAGTCCTAGAGGTTCTAGGACTAGGAGAAATGATCTTAAAAAGAATGGGAAGAGTTCCGTGTAGTCTTAGAAAGAGTCTAAAATAGCAGTAGTTATTATTGTTATAACCAAATTAGTTGGGGGTTTGTTTTTCTATGAAAATCCAGTAGTTAGGATCTACTGTAATATACTTAACCTTACTGTGCTTTGTGCCCTTTAGGGGCATCTACTATTGATTTGCTTTTTAAGTATAGACAAAAGAGTCATTGCTACACATCCAACCCAGTTTTGAGCTCAGTTCCCACTACACACTGGAAAATTTTGGTGCGATGGGATCTTTCCCTCTAACTTTTTGTTTTTGTCTTTTCCTATCTGAAAAAGTCAGCCTGGAGCAGACAAACCCCTGCAGTGATATCTCTCTCTAAGGAGTGTAAACTTCATTTTTTTCCCTGGTAAATTTCTTTTTCTTTTCTTTTCTTTTTTTTAACCAGAACACTGGTCAATTCTGGCTTATGGTGGTGCAGGGGATTGAAACTGGGACTTTGGAGCCTCAGGCATGAGAGTCTGTTTGCATAACCATTATTGCTGTCTACCCTCCACCCACCCTGGTGAATTTCAGACACCAAAGAGATCAGGAACATAGGATATTCTCAGCAAATTCTTGTTGAATGAATGAATAAAAGACATTAATGACTTGAGATTTAGCCGTATGTAATTTAAGATTGAAATCTGTGTGGGATTCAGTATCATGCCCTTACTGAGTGTACTGCAATAAAATGATCAGATTTAAGTAATTTCCTTCAGCACTGTGGCCTTGGTTTTATTTATTTTAGCCAGGAGACTGATATTTTGAACAAAATGGTTTGAGTGTTTACCCTTAAATTCATAAAGGGGATTTATGAATGGCTATTTCCATTTAGAGTAGAAAGTTGACTGGGTAATTAATTATGTTTCCATTTCTGATCATGTCTTTTTTTTCCCCCCCTTGCAAATCTGACACTTAATATGTGCAACATTTTTCCTTGTAGAGCTCCTGAAATATTTGGAAGAGGATGGCAAGAAAGATCACCTGGGAAGGTGCCTACTTTGCCATGTATTCCAGCCCAGAACCCCCCAGCACTAGCAAGTGTTTCAGTACTGTGGTACCTTTCCCCTGTCTCTCTGTCTTTTTGTCTGATGAAGTTGACCTCAAGCAGCGAAGCCCCAGCAATAGCAAAAAAAAAAAAAAAAAAAAAGAACCCCAACCCCAGATAATAGTCTTAGTTTAATGTCACCATTATTTATCTTTTGTTTACAGTGTAATAGCCTTTCTTCACTTTGGTTTCCTCCTTCCTTTCCACTAGAAGATTAGGCACAATGAGAGGGAGGTTGGTGAGGAACCTGAGCCCTGACTTCAGAGGGGCAGGGAATAGATCTCTTCTACTTGTGTGAGTTTGGGCAAATTAGTTCATTTTTCTATACCTCAGTTTTCTTATCTGCAAAATAATAATAATAATGAATGTTAGCCTTGTGAATTTGTTAAGGGAAATTAAATTGGACAATGCACATATTTGTATATATGCTGCTTTTATGGTCTGTATAAATAATCATGATAATAATAATAGTTATAAGTTTATTTATAATAGTTGTAAGTTTATTTATTCTCTGAATCTGAAAACAAAAAGCTGAGAGAATAAGTCTGCACAAATCTTTACTACCGTGGAGCAGTAAAGGGAACAGTGAATATGAGTAAAGGTGCACATTTTAGCTATAGCTTCTTTTTAAATGTCATTTGAATAATTTAAAAGTGTACTCATTAGCTTATCTAGTGGAAATGTGTAATCAGTACACAACAGGATTTTTAACAATCAAAGAAGTAGTAAGCATTCACTTTAAGTTTAGTAATAGACATTCATAATAAATCTATGCATCACTTTGTCTTTAGAGATGGGAAAGATAAGTGACCTCAGCCTCAGGCAACTCACTATTGAGGTCAACAGAGATAAATCCGTTAATTTCTGTGACAAGTGCTTTCTCAGGGGCATGTCAACAGGCATATTGTTGGGGCAAGATCCACATTTTAATTAGAAATCTATGGGAGTTTTTCGAGTGCTTAGAAATAGTTTTGTTCTACTCCAGTGGTTTCTTTTCTTCATTTAATTTTAACTTTTTTGGTCATCACCGAGGCTTCGCTGCTCTGGGGTGACTTTTTCAGATATAGATAAAGATATAGAGAGACAAAAACAAAGGGACAGAGGGAGAATAAAAGATTGTAACACCGAAACTTCCTCCAATGCAGTGTAGCTGGGCTCAAACCTGGGTTGCATATTGGTAAAGCATACATACATGAACTTTTCCAAACCGGTTTTTTTTTTTTGGAAAGGGGAGGCAGTAGTGATTTACAGGATAGTTGTTGATACATAAGCATAGTTGCTTATCTCCCCATGATAGGTGTATGTACCCCACTCCCACCACCAACCCAAGTCTGTCTTTACTGGCTTGTCCTGGGTTCCCAACATCCCCTTCCTCCCCAACCCAGAGTTTTGCTTTGCTACAAGATACCTCACCCAATCCAAGTTTCACCCTCTTTCCTTTTTCTTAATTTGTTTCTTAAGTATCACCTATATGTGAGATCACCTGGTAGGTTTTTCTTTTTCAGAGAGAGAGAGAGAGAGGGAGAGAGAGAGAGAGATTGAGAGATTGAGATTTTGGCACCAGGGATTGAACTGTGAGTCTTAGGACATGCCATTGTTGCTTTTTACTTACATACAGAAATGGTAAAGCACGAGCTTGTGAAATTTCACTAATCTGGAAAAATAAGAACTATCTTCTTTTTTTAATTCTTATATATATATATTTATTTTCTTTTGTTGCCTTATTGTTGTAGTTATTATTGTTGTTGCTACTGATGTCATCGTTGTTGGATAGGACAGAGAGAAATGGAGAGAGGGGAAGACAGAGAAGGGGAGAGAAAGACAGACACCTGCAGACCTGCTTCACCGCCTGTGAAGCGACTCCCCTGCAGGTAGGCAGCTGTGGGCTCCAACCGGGATTGTTATGCTGGTCCTTGCGCTGTGCGCCACATGCGCTTAACCCGCTGCACTACCGCCCGACTCCCAAGAACTATCTTCTAATCATTTTAAAATTGTATTTAATTTTTTTGGACTACAGATAGATACTGATAGTGGTGTATATGCCATCCTACAGCATAGTAAAATTTAAGAAAAAGACTGGAATCTTTGAAATTTAATGTCATTAGAAAAGTTAATTTATTCTTCATTAGCAAAGCCAGCTGGCATTTATTGAGCAGAATACATATGTAGTACCAGGTATTATACTTTCCATAGTAGTATTTCTGTTAATTCCTTTAACAGATCCTTAAGTATTTTCTCCTTTATTTTACAAGTGAGGAAACTAACACAAGTGATTTGCCCAAGTCCCCCACAGATGGGCTTCAAAGATTCTTAGATTCCAACTCCCCTTTTTTCCCCAATATTTTGTTATTTTAATTTTTAAAGATTTCTTAGCTTCTCATTAAGAAATAATTCAACTTGCAGAACATTGCAAAAACAAAGAATTCTTGTGTACTTCTTTCTCAGGTTTCTCCATTCCACAGTGTACTTTTTTGCAATGAGGAAAGTAATAATGATACAATGTTAACCTATAAACATTACTCAAAGTTTGGTATTTGACCACTAATATCCTTCTTCTAGTCCAGTATCTAGTTATCTAGTCCAGGTCCTATTTTTATTTGCTTCTCATATTTTTTTAGTTTAGATTTTTGTTTTTTAACAATATATAACACCTTTTTTTTTTTTTTGCCTCTAGGGCTATTGCTGGGGCTCGGACAAATCCACTGCTGCTGGAGGCTGTTTTTCCCATTTTGTTACCCTTGTTGTTGTCATTATTGTTATTGTTCCTATTGATGTTGTTGGATAGGACAGAGAAATTGAGAAAGATAGGGGAGACAGAGAGAGGGAGAGAAAGATAGACACCTGCAGACCTGCTTCACAGCTTGTGATGCGACCCCCTTCCTGCACATGGCGAGACGGGGGGGGGGGGGAGAGGGGGTCAAACCAGGATCCTTTCTCCATTTCTTGCGCTTTGTGCCATGTGGCTACCACCCGCCCAATGTATAATGTTACAATCTTTCTGGACTAAGAGATTTTCAAATAATACTGGTCAATTCTTGCTTTTTAAGTTCAGTGCCCTAGCCACTGCTGTTAACATTGGTCAATTCTTTTGTAGACTCTGCCTGAAAATGTGTTCTATTTATGCATATATTTGATGTTGAGATGAAAGGATTTTCCTTTGTGCCACAATTATAAATCATCTCATCCCCAAAGCTTCATTATAACATTGCCAGCTAATTAAGACACGTTTGAAAGAAGGTGATGTGACACTGGTTAGCCTTTGTTTAGGATTCTAACGTGTTCCAGCTTTTGAGATGGTTTACTGCCCTGGCTTCAAAGATGACAGCATCACAGCCAATGTCTTGGCTTCTTCTTTGTTATTTTGAATTAATCATGCTGCTGGTCTGAGAGGCCAGTGATCACCCATTCAAAATATCCATCAACTTAAAATATATTTTGTCCTCGATCATTGAAATTTTGATTAATTGATGACTTGTTTGATCTTGATATAAATCAACTTTGCTTTTCTCTAAGATAGACTATTATATGTAGCTGACAAAGGGAATTTAATATGGCCCATGGTGATTTCTTTGTGAAACTAAATGCCACATTTTTCTCAACAGCTTTACCTCTTTACATGTAAATATCTAGAAATGGTGTGGGTAATACAGATTCTCTTAATGTTTATAAAGCATATGATGATATGTTAAAGACTTATGTAGGCCTTCTTGGTTTTCTTTGCAGTACCATTCAGACAGATCTGTTGTGGGACTATGTGAAAGCTTGGTAGAGCTTAGGCAAGCTCCCCCTATCCTTGGATGGAGGCCTGGAAAGACTCCCCACTTGTTAGCCTCTCTCCATATAGAGATGAGCCAAGAGGGAAAAGTCTCCAAGACTCAGTTTCTCCTTGTCAGCCTCTCAAGCTCACAGAAATCTCACAGTTTCTCCCTGCTAGTAGCAGGCCACATGGCTGCCTGCTTTAAGGTTCATTCAAAGTTTATATAGTCACTCAAAGTTCACACATCCACCCCACCTTTTTGATCATAAAGGAGAACACACACTATCATATATATACCTCCCCAACACCAGGTAGTTGCATCAAAATGTTATTTCCTTATGCCCTTTGATATCTATTATTTACATCAGGCATTGTTTATCCTCTATCTCACCTTACTGGTTTAACCCCTATGCTTCTTTCAAATGCCTTTGGATAATTAACCTGTTTGCATCATGGAGAATAATTGTCTTGACCTTTATGTGTTGGTATGCGTGAGACCCCTTCTGTTTCATTGGATTAAATCCCCCCTGCTTAACACTATTCTATTTACATAACCACTGCATTCTATTTACATAACCACTGTTAACAAGCACCACCCTCTCCCCAGGGCATTGGTGTTTCAGTGATAGGATTCTCGCCTGCTCCGCCCCCTCCTTGTCACACTCTGATTTTCACCAGTCACTTTTCTCTCCACCCTCTCTACGTCACATCCTGTTTCCACCCTACTTGGCAAGTATATATAAAGACAGCATTGTGAGTTTTACAGTACCTTGAGTTCAGCTTAGCTCGGCTTATATTGTGCTGCGTCCTGCATGAATAAAGATATACTGCGTACAACCCAGCCATGAGTCCCAGGTCATCTGTTACCTGCCCATGAAGCCAGCCCAGTGAAAACAACATAACCCGTCGAAAACAAAATATGGCGCTACAACGTGGGACTGGACCTGCGCAACTCCCAGATAAGTGAAGACTTTGCCTACCTATGCACTATGGTCTTCTCTTCTACTTATGAAGAGGTTTGCCAAAGCCTCTACTGTTTCATCATGAGACAGTTACTCTGTCTCTGGAACATTTTGCTCTGGGCCACACTTTGTTTCCCTGACCGGGAACTTTGGTTTCTTATGACCGGGATCATAGAGCTTGGGAGATGCACGGAGATTTCTCCTTGTACTTTCTGGATTCCCTCTCCCATGTTTCCTGAGGAAAAGGACTACATTTTGCTCTGGGCCACAATTTGGTTCTTTATGACCGTGATCGTAGACCTTGGGATATGCATGGGGATTTCCACTGGGACTTTCTGGACTTCTTCTTGCATGTTTCCCATGGAGAAGGACTACTCTAATTTGAGGAGTGTTCTCCAGTACCCTGGCAGTCCCCAAGAATGGAGACATGTGGTGGTTAGTTCTACTCTCCTGATTGGATTCTTTCTTCGATGGGAAGACGCTTTTAAAAGTAGATGCCTGAAGCAATCTAGCAGGAACAGTCAGAAGCACCCTAAATGGAATTTCGAGGAGCTTTTTGGACTAGGACGCCCTCCAGGGACTCTTAATGCTACATGGTGAGATCTGTTTCATAAGAGAGTGATTTGAATGACTGAATTTTTGTTTGACATTGACTTAAAAAAAAAAAAAGCTAGACTCAGCCATGATTTCTAGAGACATCCAGAAACAATCCAAAAAATTTGTTTTTCCCTCCTTTGATTTCTTTTTTACGTCTTGGCATGAATCTGAAACGTTTAATCCTGAAACTGTATGAGTTATGGGTGGGGCAGATAGTGCAATGATTATGTTAATTATTCTCATGCCTGAGGCTTCTACCGTGGTTCTTCTGTTTACCTTTCCACATTTTATTGAGTTTAAACTGTTTAAACAAACCTTAAAATCATACTAGAAAGGACTTCCAATTATAATGGAGTTATCAATTATAGTAAACTTCAAATCTGCTACAAGTTTTGTTTGACAAGTAAGTGAATTTCAGCTGTCAAGTCTTCACATGAAAAAGCATCTACTCAAATGGAATTCCTGGAAATCCATTTGGATCCTGTTCTCTGACATTGCCCACAAGATGGAATGACTACAACACACCCCCGGAAACCAATGATGTGACCTGGCACGACCTGAAGAAACAGATTCACAGACTCCAAAGATCACTCTCTACGGAAAAGCAGAATTCTGGTGGCCGACATTCCCCATCGAGACAGACGTGCAGCGTTTCAGCCTCTGGCATTTTCTTCTGTGGTCAGCTACTTTGGACTGACACCTCCATCGGACTTACTGGTACACGCTGCTGTGTTTCTCAAAGACTAACTTCAGCCAATTGCCTTGAGACTTTATAGAGCATGTCCCCTCGCCTGCAGGCTCTGTCCCCAGAGGCTGAAAACTCCCCCTCCTTACTAGGTTATGCCCACAGAGGCATGAAGCGCCCCAAGAGGCAAGAGATGCCAACAGAGGCAGGAAACGCCCTTTGAGGCAAGAGATTCCCCCAAAGGCATGAAGCGCTACCAGAGGCAAGAAATGCCCTTTCGCCTGCTATGCCTTGCCCTTTGAGTCAAGAAATGTTCCCCTTGACATCACACTGGTTATTGCTGCTCGCCTATTTTGTTTTCCATGTCTTATGCCAGTTCTTTTGAAAACACCTGTATGATATAGGTTTCTGTTCACCCCACAATCCTGATACTATGTCCATTAGTTAAAAAGAAAGGGGGAATTGTTGGTATGCATGAGACCCCTTCTGTTTCATTTGGTTTAAATCCCCCCTGCTTAACACTATTCTGTTTACATAACCACTGCATTCTATTTACATAACCACTGTTAACAAGCACCACCCTCCCCCCAGGGCATTGGTGATTCAGTGATAGGATTCTCGCCTGCTCCGCCCCCTCTTTGTCACACTCTGAATTTCACCAGTCACTTTTCTCTCCACCCTCTCTACATCACAACCTGTTTCCACCCTACTTGGCAAGTATATATAAAGACAGCATTGTGAGTTTTACATTACCTTGAGTTTAGCTTAGCTCAGCTTAGATTGTGCTGCGTCCTGCATGAATAAAGATATACTGCGTACAACCCAGCCATGAGTCCCGGGTCGTCTGTTACCCGCCCGTGAAGCCAGCCCTGCGAAAACAACATAACCCGTCGAAAACAACATTTATGTATCATATCAATTCTTGTCATACCAGCCCCCTACCATAGGGGCAAGCTGACCTTTAAGAAACCTGTAATTTCTGATGTATTTGAAAAATGTTCTTTGTTTAACTTTCTATATACCCAAGCCCACCCTCAAATAAACAAGTGTTTGTACCAAGATACTCTCTGAGTCCTCTTTCTTTATCACACAGTCACTAGAAATGGTGAGAGAGCCTTGGTAAGCTTACCTCCTGGCTGGAGCTACCCCACGTGAACCCCAGAAATCTGTCAGCTCAACTGTACCCATAACTTCTTGGAGAATGTCATTTGAAAGTTGGTAAACAGTGAGTGCATTGGAGGGCATGGTACCTTTGATTTCAGAATTGTTTTGAGAGTTCATGTTTTTAAAACTCCATGGTTTCTTGAGTAGTCGTTATTGTTAAAAAATGTTTTTAATATTTATTTTAGTTGATAGGAGAGAAGTTGAGAGGGGGAGGGAAGATAGAAAGGAAAGTGAAGGAAGATACCCAAAGTCCTGCTTCACTGTTTGTAAAGCTCTTTCCCCTGCAGGTAGGGACCAGGGTCTTGAACCTGTCCTTATGCATGGTTACAGTGCACTCAACTGGGTGAGCTGCCACCTGGCCCTAAGAGTAGGGTTTCTTAAAGAAATTTTACTTCTGTAAATAGAAAAAGATAAGCACCATATCTTTATGAAGCTCCTCCTACAGATACACAGACATGCTATTCCTATAATTCAGTTTCTTGGATTTTACTTTTTAGGTTTTTTTTTTTTTAATATATGTATTTTTTAGTTTTGTGTTTTTTTTAGTGTGTCTCTTTCTGTGTGTGTGTACAGCATTTTGTTAATTTTGACCTCTAAAGATAAATGACAGTGTAGAGTAGTGTGTGTTTTATCCTTGTTGGATTATTACATATATTTAGTGATGTTGGTAATAGTTTTTTATCTTGGGTAAAGGGATAGAAGTCAGTTTATGCATTATGTGAGAAAGTGAAGGTTACAAGTAAGTTTTTTAAACAAATTCTATTTATTTATTTATTCATTTATTTAGAGAGACCTGAGACCAGAACACTGCTCAGCTCTGGCTTATGGTGGTGTTGGGGACTGAACTTGTGACATGGGAGCTTTAGGAATGAAAGTCTTTTGCAGGGCCATTATACTGTCTACAAGTTAAGTTTAAGATGAAGTCAAATGTATCTTAAAAAATCCAACTTTGGGGTTGGGTGGTAGTACAGCGGGTTAAGCGCACATGACGTGATGCACAAGGACCTGTGTAAGTTTCCAGTTTGAGCCCCCGGCTCCCCACCTGCAAGGGAGGGTCACCTTACAAGTAGGTCTGCATGTGTCTCTCTCTCCCCTCTCTGTCTTCTCATCCTCTCTCAGTTTCTCTCTGTCCTATCCAACTCCAAGGGCAACAAAAATGGGAAAAATGGCCTCAGGAGCAGTGGATTTGTAATGCAGGAACCGAGCCCCAGCAATAACCCTGGAGGCAAAAAACAAAAACAAAAAAACAATCTTATCCATGAAGTCTGATATGCACAGTGAAGGTACACAGACCTATGTAATAGCTTTTATGTCCTTGCTGTTTGTGATTCACTGGGTCAGCATCTAGGAAAGTAAGGATTTGGTCATCAGACCACTTTGCTTCCCTAGTGTGAAGGGTGAACTGAAGAATCCATGACCCTGCTTGTTTCCAGGCTTTATGCTTTTATGTTCCTAGTACACAAGACTCTATTTTAGTATTTGTTGATAGGTTTACTCATTTTGGGAAGAATTAAATGAGAGAATACATATGGTAGCATTTAGCACAGCACCCAGTATGGGCATTTGGCAACACTTTGGTGGGACTTGATCCTGACCAAGACTAACCATTCTGCCTAGATTAGCCTTGTGTTTGAAGAGGTGCGTGGAAAAATCTGCTTTCTGTCTTTCCACATTACATCCTCAGTGGGAGTCTTCTCTGAGCAGCCTTCTTCCCCTCCCTCAGTCCCTTGTGAACACTTTGGAGACATTTTTGAATTGAATCAGGATTATTCAAGTTACCACAAGATGGCATCAGATCATTTTGAGCTTCAGTACAGTAAATCTGTAACTTTTAAAGTCAAAATATGTGCCTCTCTTGTCATGGTATTTAGCTATCTTAAACAAACTTTTGATTTCTTCTTCATTCTTGTATGAAAATTTGAAACTCATAGAGGTTCCACTCCAAAAGTAGTTGGATAGGAAAATGACTTGAATCTTGCCAGTGAGTTTGTGCTTAGCTAATAAAGATTCCATTTCACTTTCTGTTCTTGTTGTGGCACTGGGGCCTTGTGCATACATATTTTTACCTAGGTCAACTTTTTTATTCTTTGACTTCAAATAGAAGCAGGGTGGTGGTGCACCTGGTTGAGCTCACATGTTACAATATGCAGGAACACTGGTTGGAGCCCCTGGTCCCCATCTGCAGGGGAAATGTTTTGCAACTGGTGAAGCAGTGTTGCAGGTGTCTCTGTCTCTCTTCCTCTTTATCACCACCTTTCCTCTCAATTTCTTTTCTTTTTTTAATATTTATTTATTTTCCCTTTTGTTGCCCTTGTTTTATTGCTGTAGTTATTATTATTGTTATTGATGTCATCGTTGTTGGATAGGACAGAGAAATGGAGAGAGGAGGGGAAGACAGGGGGGAAAGAAGGACAGACACTTGCAGACCTGCTTCACCACTTGTGAAGCAACTCCCCTGCAGGTGGGGGCTCTAACCGGGATCCTAATGCTGGTCCTTGGGCTTTGTGCCACGTGCGCTTAACCCGCTATGCTACAGCCCAACTCCCCCCTCTCAATTTCTGACTGTCTCTACTCAATAAATAAGTAAACAAAAAAAATTAAAAAAAGAGAGAGGCAGAGTAGCCAGAGACACAAAAGCCCTGGAGTCTCCTCTGGTACTATGGCACTCTCCTTTGTGGTACCAGGGTTTGAATCTGGGCCATGAACGTGGCATGGCCCTTAAGTATTTTACAGTGTCCTGCTCTTCACAATTTCTCATTTCTCCTAGCACCCCTTCATTTAATGATCTCCTGATATATTTCTTTGTTATATATGGGAAGTAATTAAAGAAAAAAAACCCTGTTGAGAATGAGTACATGAAGAATTTAGTATTATTTAAACGAATACCTTTTGATTTAAAAGACAAATATTAAAATTATGTAAAAGTATGAAGTGTCTGAATTTGCAATCTATAGGCATTTCACTGATAACTTTGTGAAGTAATGAGAACTTATCACCTTTCATCACTTTATTTTTCTGGTGATTACATTTCCAGCCTCCTTTATAATGTAGTTCTGCAATTTGCCCACAACTTATGGTATATTTATAATATCCAGTAAGGCTATATTTATGACTATAGAATAAGCAGTCTGAACTGTATTAAGGGAAATACTTTCTTTTTATTTTTGGGTAAAAATTCTGTCTTACACACACACCCTCACACACACCCTCACACACCCTTCCTCCCCCTTTTTGGGGAACTATGTGCACCTCAGTGTCTCCCTCGCTTCAAAAGTGTTGTGTAAGTCAGACCCCTTGCTAAGGAGTAGGATACCTAATTTTTTTTAAAATGATGCTTTGTTTATTTTAAAATTATTTTTATTTATTTATCATTGGATAGGAATAGAGAGAAATTGAGAGGAGAGAGGGAAATAAGCAGAGACACTTGCATCCCTGCATCACCACTCTTGAAGCTTTCCCCCTGTAGATAGGGACCAGAGGCTTGAACCTGAGTCCCTGTGCACTGTAATGTGTGCACTTACCCAGGTGCACTACCGCCTGGCCCAGGAGAACAATATCTAAAACTGACTCTCTACAGTGGACATATATCTTCAAGATTAAATTTCATGTAAACAGTCATTATAATTTTGAGTATTTCTTTCTGGTACAAAGATGAATGGATGAATAAATGAATGTTAAAAGTGTTTTATGAAGGATGAATATGGGATGATCTCACTCTCAGGCAGAAGTTGAAAAACAAGAGCAGAAAAGAAAACAGAAGTAGAACCCGAAATGGAATTGGCATATCGCACCAAGGTAAAAGACTCTGGGGTGGGTGGGTGGGGAGAATACAGGTCCATGAAGGATGATAAATGACACAGTGGGGGTTGTATTGTTAAATGGGAAACTGGGGAATGTTATGCATGTACAAACTATTGTATTTACTGTTGAATGTAAAACATTAATTCCCCAATAAAGAAATTAAAAAAAAGTGTTTTATTATTTTTCTTTCTTTTTAAAAATTTTTATTTATAAAATGGAAATATTGATAAGACCATAGAAAAGAGGGGTACAATTCTACCCAATTCCCACCACCAGAACTCCGTATTCCATCCCCTCCCTTGATAGCTTTTCTATTCTTTATTCCTCTGGCAGTATGGATCCAGGATCATTATGGGATGGAGAAGGTAGAACATCTAGCTTCTGTAATTGCTTCCCTGCTGAACACAGGCATTGAAAGGTTGATCCAGCCTGTCTTTCTCTTTCCCTAGTGGGGCGGGGTTCTGGGGAATCAGAGCTCCAGGACACATTGGTGGGGTTGTCTGTCCAGGGAAGTCCAGTTGACATCATGGTAGCATCTGGAACCTGGTGATGGCTCTGTGACTCATTAGTTTTCAAATTGAAGTTGCCAGAGTAGAAGTGTGAATGACAGGACATTGAAGCTGTATAGGACTGAGCTCACTGCTCTAGTTACAGATCGGTACCCAATCAAGCTAAGGTTTACTTTTCAAATTGATTCCTAGTATCACCATAGTTTATTATCATTCATTCATTCATTCATTCATTTATTCATTCATTTGTCGTAAGTTTAGGTATCTAGTATACTAGACATTATGATAGATAAGAGTGACTGAAGTAAATAATATTCCTGTCCTTACAGCTAGTGTTCTTATTCATAATTTTTTTGGGGGGGCTACAGATACCTTTTAAATGCTTAAAAACAATAAACCTTTTAAGCTGAAATCCAGTCTATCAAATCCTTACTTACATACACACATATGCACAGGTACTGTGCATATATAAGCTACTGTTGTGGGGGAGGGGGAGGGACTACTCTCACAGAATTTTCTGTATACTATTTCCAGGGGTTCAGAAGACTACTAAGTTCACCAAATGAAGGTTTCCTTTTTCCTGGCTTTCATGCTGTTCTCTGCTCTCGCCTTGCTTGGAAAACATTCACTGTTGCTGCAAATGGTTCTGGTTTCTGTGAAATAATTCCTTTGGTAAAAGATGAGTGATCATTCTTTCTGTGTTTTCATTTAGTATCCCAACCCCATGGATAAAAATGTCATCTCTGTCAAAACCGTGGAGGAAAAAAGCGGTAAGACCTTAGTAGACCTCACTTCAGTGATGATCTTTAAGAAGTAGAATTTTTTTTAAAGATATGTATATCTCCTATTGTGCTTAAGCGGGTATTAGTATATTTGTGTTTTTGAGGTAACTGATAGAAAAGAGCATCCATCAATTACAGCGATTGAAAACTTGCCACTTTCTCAATTAATTGTTGGCAACTGTAACAGAGAACATTTCTGAGTGTTTAATAGTGCCAAGCATTCTTTTATAAGCTCATTTAATCTTCACAAAAATGTATTAAGGTAGGTATTAGTATTACTCCTATTTAATACAGGAAGAAGCCAAAGTACAGAGAAGTCAAATAACTTGTTGAAAGCCATAAGGCTATATATACCCACTGTATAAGATATATCACTTATAGATAGAAAAATAGATTTGATTAATAGCATGCACAGGCATGACATATAGCCATAAGGTTATTTATTATGGGATCACAAATATAATTAACAAATTGGTTCAGTATTGACTAGAACAGTTTGACAAAATGGGCTCATACTGTCTGCTGTAACATATTATTGACACATGGCCATACCCATTTGTTTATATGTAGTCATGCATCACTTAATGACAGGGATGCATTCTGAGAAATGCTTGGGTAGGCAATTTCATGGTTGTAGGAGTGTCATAGAGTACATGCTGTGCTTCAGTCAGTACTTCATTTCATCATCAAAACAATTCAGAAGGGCATCGTGGGAGAGGAGGCTTCTTATTCAATGCTTCTTACTGCTTCTTTAGTATACTAGATATTAGAAATTTTGGAACCTTGTTGTATGTGCTGTTCATTGTTGACTGAACTGTTGGAAGTGTTATTATGCAGTGTGACTAATACCTATGCTTGTGTCCTTGTGACAACAGTAAAGCTGATTTTGTGATGAAACATTTAAACTATAATCCTTCACCTATATATACTATTTCCTGAGGCCTGGTATAGGAGTTTTCACTTTTTTTGTCATTCCCATTTCTGGTACAAGCATTTATGCTGTCAGTATTTGAACTGGGCAATGATGAGACTATAATGAGATATATAATGTATACACTTTTGAAGATACCAAGACTCAACACAGTTGTGAGGCTTCTGAAAAAACTCAAGAAATACTACTGTTCATTATGTATCTTTGAGACCTTATCTGTGGTTGGTGAGCTCAAAAACATCTTTACTAAGTACATTTTCTGTGCCTTCATAAATATATTTTAAAAAAAATTGTCTCATGAGGGCCTGGCTGTGAAGCACTTGTTTAAGCACATGTAGTACTAAGACCCAGTTTTGAGCCCCCGGCTCCCCACCTGCAGCAAGGAAGTGGTGAAGCAGGTCTGCCGGTATCTGTCTTTCTCTTTCCCTCTCTATCTCTCTCTCAATGTTCCTGGTTTTAGATTGATGTGAAGATCAAATAAGAGAATAATGTGTATGGTTTTTTTTTATTTTTAATTTACTTATTCCCTTTTTTCTTTTTCTTTTTTAATTTCTCTATTGGGGAATTAATGTTTTACATTCAACAGTAAATACAATAGTTTGTACATGCATAACATTTCCCAGTTTTCCATATAACAATACAACCCCCACTAGGTCCTTTGTCATCCTTCAATGTGTATGGTTTTTTTTTAAAATTTATTTATAAAGAGGAAACATTGACAAAACCGTAGGATAAGAGGGGTACAGCTTTGCACAATTCTCACCACCAGAAATCTGTAGGGACTTTTCCAATAGTTCAGTCCACAATGAACAGCACATACAATAAGGTTCCAAAATTTCTCATGTCTAGTATACTATATGCCCTCCCCTGATAGCTTTCCTATTCTTTAACCCTCTGGGAGTATGGACCCAAGGTCATTGAAGGATGCAGAAGGTGAAAGGTCTGGCTTCTGTAATTTTTTCCCCAATGAACATGGGCGTTGATAGGTCAATCCATACTCCCAGCCTGTCTCTCTCTTTCCCTAGTGGGGAAGGTCTCTAGGGAAGTGGAGCTCCAGGACACATTGGTGGGGTTGTCTGTCCAGGGAAATCTGGTCGCATCCTGCTAGCATCTGGAACCTGGTGGTTGACAAGAGAGTTAACATACAAAGCCAAACAAATTGTTGACCAATCATGTACCTAAGGGCTGGAATAGTGCAGGTAAAGAGTTGGGGGTCCTTCACTTTGTAGATAGCTAGTAGGCATATTTCAGTTAAATTCTAAAGGCCCTGTGGCTATACTAGTGTTTTTTTTTTTTTTTTTTCCTTTTTGCCCCTGAACCTGAAATCTGATACACATGTGAATCCAAGTTATTGTCTGGGGAGATGATGTCATGGCTGGAAAAAGGACCAGAAAGCTGGATCAGGGAAGAGAGTAGCTCCCTAATATGGGAAAGGTGTATAAATATTGTTGACTGTAAACCCCATCGATTTGAGCTGATCTGGGGCCCATAATTATCTTAGGAGCCTATGTGACCTCTGCATCACTGTAGATCTGAGCTCACATTCTGTGGTCATGAGTAGGAACCTTGCTGCTCCAATATCAACCTATCTTCCTCAGGTATAGCAATTGTGTATGGTTTTAAGTGGTATAGATATTGTGATTTCTGTCATTGACAGGTCACTTTTGCCTCGAAGAGTTGGTGATCTATTGTAAGTTTATGTGCTGTAACTATTAGAACAAGGTGACCAAATAAACTAGTTTTTCCCTGTCTTCTGGACAGCCAGTGTATTTTACATCAAGGTTCAGGGCTCTAAGAGGCCAGAGCTTTGAGGAGCTCTGTAAGAGTGCTGATGTGTTACAATAGTTTACCGAGCAGAGCAAAAGATAATGCTTCATAATTTATCTGATTCTCAACTTCAGTCTCTCTTTTGTGCTAATTCACATTTACTGTGTAGATTTTATATCCTTAGTATTCTTCTGGAAACTTTGTTTCAAAACAGAATAATTCTCTCCAACAAGATTATCTCCCCTGTGAGAGAAAAATATGGCTCACATATTTAATTATTGGCTTAGATTTAGTACCCAGAAATCTGTGCATAAACACATGTTTGGTGCAGAAGGTAGAAAAATCCAATTCTGCTTTTTTTTTTTTTTTTTTGTTAAAACGTTCTCTGTTTGAATTGAACAGGAGGTTGCCTGGCCATTGCCACTAGGGTGTTGACATCGTTAGTGTAGTGCAGTGAACTATCTGCAATTCTTTTACTTTTGACTTTAGAATGTGCAGTGTGAGTAGCTCTTTTACCCTTCCTCCTTGACCACAGATAAATATATTTAGAAGGATTTGACCCAAAAATAAATGTTCCAGCGACACTTAGTTTTGAGATAGATATTTTTCTCTGGCAATTCTACACACAGAAAATTTAGACTGACATTAAAAGTTTTATTGATATTAAGAATAAAATATATTTCCTTGAATTTTATAAGTGAAACTTTTTCCCCCCCTCTCTTTCTAGATGCATCAACAGGGATCATCTATAGAAAGAGGATTGCAATTTGTCAGAATGTGGTTCCAGAAATTTTAAGGAAGGTAAATCCATTTCAAACTTAAATCAGATATGTTGAATAGTGTGCACTTCTCAGTCACGTAAAGAGAGTGTTTCCTTCCTTTCTTTATTTCCATCTCTATCCCTCCTTCCTTGGTTTATTTCGTTTTATTTTCCCTCTTACCAGAACACTGCTATCTAAGATACCTAAGGTGCTACTTAGGATTGAACCTGAGGCCTCAGAGCCTCAGGCATGAGAATCTTTTGCATAACCACTATTCTGTCTCCCTACCCCAAAAGAGAGCATTAAAAAAAATTTTTTTTTTTACTTTCAAAAGAAGCAAAACAAACATAAAATGACATCCTCTATACTCCCATTACCATCCTCCCCCTTTTGCCCTCTTCTTCTTTGGTAGCCTCAGTTTATTAATGTTCACTTATTTAATTGAGATGGTATTTTTTGATATATGGGAACTTTAGGACTATTTCAGTTTTTCTGTCTCCTGGCTCTTCGAGAAAGAATAGTTTTTTTTTTTTAATCCAACCTAAGTTTGGTAGGTGTCACTGGACATAGTTTTTATTTTCTATCTCTCTTTTGTAGGGGGCTCTCAATCATCATAGGGTCTCTACAAAGGGATGACCTACAATTTTTTTTTTTAAATGACATGTTGTATATTTTACATAAAGTGACTGTCCTTTGGTTAGGTATAACTCACTAGGTCCATGGTTAGACATAACTCTTGTTTAAGAATGATTGGAAATGGACAGATTATAAATGTTTAATCTGCTCTTTAATAAGCAAGATAAAAGCTTTAGTTTCTGTTTCACAGTCAGAGCAGTAATTTCAGAGAATGTGATGTTCTCAGTGTCATTTGTCTTTTTTTGTAAAGTTATGGTGTGGATGACAAAGCCTTCATGATAGCAAATTTTCTTTCTTTGAAATCCCTAAGCACTCTGGCAATTGTTGGGAAAAAGGTAAGTGTAAACTTTCATATTTAATATTTATACTATCTCAGATAGTTTCAACCCAGAAGTGATTCTGTGTGTGATGTAGAATCCAGCTGGGCTCTAGCTTTTGGTTTGCAAAGTACATTGCTATGCTCTATGTAGAAAAGTGGCAGCTTCTGTTACTTTTTTTTTTTTTTATCATGGCTTAAAACTGTCACATTCTTATTGGAGAGAAACTGATAAGACAATGCAAATGAGCTTTATTTTATTTTCTAGATGGTAGTATATATTGCAGTGTATGCAGCAAATTTTTACTCGCTTTTTACACAGAAGGTGCACCTTTGCTTTTGTTCTGTATACACATGTTGAATCTATTATTTAAAAAGGCATTCAAAAAAAAAAAAGGCATTCAACTTTGTCTTGTATCTCAATCTTTAAATAATTTAAGGACACCTCTGACTTATACATTTCAGTCTTTGTAGTTTTCCATGTCTCCTTTACCTAAGAAAGTAGACATTTCTAGTTGTTGGAGAGAGTTTAAAATGAAGGAAATAATTTACCTGTTACCATCCTGTATATGGGCTTGTAAGTGTGCCTGATTAGAATCCATTAATTTGAGAAGACCGTAAGCAACTCTAGAGGAGACATGAAGGAAGCTGATAATTTGCTTAGTGTTTAGCAGTTAAGGAAATCAGGCTAGAGACTGTATAGCCTCCATTAATCCTGGGTCATTTGTATGTTCTCACCAGCTTTTAGTAAGGTCATAGTAAGTTTGATTATCAAGGACTTACAGCCACTGATGAACTATCATCCATATATCAGGATCGCTCATCCTCCTAATTTTCCACAGACTGAAAACAGCACTAGATTCAGTCCTTATGTAGCCTGCCCTTTCTAAATTGAGAAAACCATTTTCCTCTATTGGATAGGTGAGCCTCTTAAAGGTGCCCAATATTCAGTTAGAAGAGGAATCATGGCTCAATCCTCAGGAAAGAAGCATGGCTATACAGAGTCACTGCCTTACATGGACACAATATGCATCTATGAAGGAAGAATCTGTCTTCAGGGAAAGTGTGGAAAATCCAAATTGGTAAGATCGCTGTTATGCGTGCATGTGGATTGGATGTAGGAATGCATGTATGTATACATATATTAAAAAGCTGTGTTTTCATGGCAGGGTTGTGGCACACCTGGTTGAGAGCACACATGCACAGGGGCCCTGGTCCCCATCTGCAGAGAGAAAGCTTCACAAACAGTGAAGCAGTGCTGCAGGTGTCTCTCTTTTTCTTTCCCTGTCTACCTCCCCTTTCCCTCTTAATTTCTTTTTGTTTTATCAAAAAGAAAAGGAACAATGGCTTTCAGGAACAGTGGGTTCATCATGTAGGCACTGAGTCCCACTGATAACTTTGGTGGCAAAAAAAAAAAGTTATGATTCTATACTTAAAGCCTATGTCTTTAGCTCACATATATACACATATTTTAACTTTTTTTTCCCTGATGGCATACTTTTGTTTGTTTATTGGGAGGATTAATGATTTACAGTCAACAGTAAAATACAATAGTTGGTACATGTATAACATTTCTCAGTTTCCCACGTAACAGTCTTAACCCCCAACCTAGGTGTTCCTCTGTTGTCATGTTCCATAACTTCAGTCCTCTACACCCAACCCGAGTCCTTTACTTTGATGCAGTACACCAAACCCAGTCCACATTCTGCTTTGTGTTTTCCCTTCTGTTCTTATTTTTCAACTTCTGTCTATGAGTGAGATCATCCCATATTCATTCTTCTTTTTCTTCGATCCACTTATCTCTCTTAACATGATTCCTTCAAGCTCCATCCAAGATGAAGGGAAGAAAGTGAATTCACCATTTACTAACTTCTAATTGAAATGCCAAATTGCTTTATGTTATAAAAATAGTCACAAACCTATAGGAACGCAGTAATACTTATGATCTCATCAATAGTAGAAACTATACTGCATTCATGTCACAATACAATTACTAATTTTTTTTTGTTCTTTTTCCTCATACTACTTATCACTATATCAAAATTACGGTCATTTCATACATACTGCCAGACTTGCTATTCAGTTCATTAATAAAGAAGCAGTACTATTTCATAAATGATTACTATATCATTAACATTTTTAACTTTTAATCACATAGTAATTAATGAATAGATTTATATTTGGAGAATAATATTCAGTCTTGCTTTTTCTTCCTTTCTAGAGGCAATGAATATTGTCATGTGCTGAGTCTTATTCCTATACTTTAAGAGACACCTTTAGAACTTACATGTATAGTCACAGAATCTGTAGAGTATGATTTCTGTATAGATTTTTACAGATTTTTATATATATTTTTACATGCATTTTTATTTAGTGTATTTGGTTTATTTAATAGAATGTTTATGCCTTTGTTGTGTATAAAATCTAGATTATTCCTTTGAACTATTACATAGTATTCAGTTCTGTGATTGTACTATATCTTATGTATCTGCTTTCCTTAATTACTACTTATTTACAATTTTTTTTTAAATTTATTATTGGGTAGAGACAGAGAAATTGAGAGGGAAAGAGACAGGGAGACACCTGCAGCCCTGCTTCACCACTTGTGAAGCTTTCCCCCTGCAGGTGGGTGCTAGGAGCTTAAACCAAGGTCCTTGTGCACTCTAAAGTATGTGCTTAACCAGCTGTGCCACCACCTGGCCCCTGTAACTGCTTTCTTTCTGACAGTGATTAAGATGATTTGTACCTTCTCTTTATTATAAACAGTACTGGAATATTTGTCAAGCATATGATCTTTGTATGTGTTATATTTGAATGTTTCTCTACAGTGAAACTGATTTTATTATTATTTTTAATGTGATTCCAGAGATTGAGCTCAGGGGTCTTAAATATTTAAGGCATGCAACATCCTGCTAAACTACTTCTAGGGTCCTAAAATAGAATGTTTAATTGTCAGCATTATTGAAATATTATATACGCAGATAAAGTTTATTTTTATTACACATGATGAATTTTTTTTTCATGCTTCACCACTTGTGAAGCGACCCCCCCTGCAGGTGGGGAGCTGGGGGCTTGAACCAGGATCCTTGTGCCTATCCTTGCACTTAGCGCCATGTGCACTTAACCCACTACGCTACTGCCTGACCTCCAACATACAATGAAGATTCACTTGTGTCTGCCACAGTTTAGCTATAGAAAATTTAAGGTAGATTTAAAAAAACTATATGACAAGTCATTTTACTGGGAAAAGGCTGTTTATGCAACAGATGTTGTTGGCGCAACTGGATATCCACATACATCTATATCACATAGATGGGACATCTATATCACATCAAATATAAAATGAACTCAAAATGGATCACAGGCTTAAATGAAAGAGTTATGAGTATGAAACTCTTGGGAGAAAACACATGTTAAAAATTTGTGATCTTATAATAGGTAGCAAGATCATAAGCCATATTAAAAATAGAGGCAAAATTGAAATTTTTGTGCTTCATAAGACATTGTTAAGAAGCTGAAGTAAGAAAACAATCCAAAGAATGGAAGAAAATATTGCAAGCTATGTATCTGATAGAGATCTAGTATCAGAAGACACAAATACATATAAATACATATATAAATACAATATGCAGAATATATAAAGGCCTACTGTAACTCAGTATTTTAAGTACAGCTCAGGTAAAAAGAGTAGACAAAAGATTTGAGTAGATATTTCTTCTAAAAGATATATAGCCAATAAACATATGAAAAGATGCCCAGTATCATTATTTATTAGGGGAATAAAAAAAAAAGCCACATCAAACCTATTAAGATGGATGTAATAAAAAAGACATAGAGGGCCAGTAAGATAGCTTATTTGAAAGGACTCTTGCTTTGCTTTGCATCCAGCCCAGAATTGAGCCCCTGGTAAATCACATGGGAGTACTTGGGCTCTGGGAGAAATTTCAGTGCTATAGTGTCTTTTGCTCTCTTTTTTTCTGTCTGCAAAAATCAGTTTGAGGGCTGGACAGTACCATTCCTGGTTTAGCACAAATGTCACCATGGTGCAAAGACTTAGATTTAAGCCTCTGGTTGCCACCTGCAGGGGAGGAGCTTCATGAATGATAAAGCAGGGCTGTATCTGTCTCTGTGCCTCTTTCTCTCCGTCTTAAAATTTCTCTCCTATAATGTGAAAAGACAAGAGGGAAAAATAAAAAGGAAAAATTGGCCACCAGGGCCAGTGGATTCCTTCTGTAGGCATTGGACCCCAGTGATAATATTGGTAGCAATAAAAAGTCAGTCTGGAGTAGTAAGCTCTGGTGTTGACAAAAATGAAACAGAAACACAATAACAAGTGTTGCTGAGGATGGGAAGAAATTGGAGTTTGTAGACATCAGATGGTGGAATTGTATGTACTGCAGCTGCTGTAGGAAACAGTATGTTAGTGCCTCACAAAGTTAAACATCGTTCTTCTCTGGAATTTGTCAACATAACAAAAAAACTTTTATAGGAATGTTCAAGCATGTTATTGATAGTAGCCAGAAAATGAAAACCCGGCAAAATATCCATCAGTTGATTAGTATATAATAAAATAAGATACATGTAGCAAGCTTTGATACATCAGTGGAACAGTGCTCAATCATAAAAAGAATAAGAATGGTGATTTGTGTTATTACTTACATGAGTAAAGCTTGTAAAAGATTGAAAAAAAGTTATAAAAGCCACATATTCTATGAGTCAGTTTATATTAGGCAACTATTTGGAGACAAGAAGCAGATGATTTCCATGAGTGAGAAGAAAAAGGAAATGAAGAGTAACTAGTAAATAATAGAGTTTCATTTGGAGATAATTAAAATATTTTGAAGTTAATGCACAGTGCTGAATATACTGAAACCTCAATGACCTTTATATCTTACAAAGGTGAATGTTACAATATGTTAATTATATTTGTAAATAAATAAGTTATATATTTGATTCTCTGGATGTGCACATTTTTAGTTTATATAAACTCTGTCACATTGTTTTCTAGTATGCTGATATGTATTACCAGTGGCATTTATGAGTTGAGTTTCCGACAACATTGTCAACACTTGGTATTTGCACATTTTAATTTTGTTTGTTTATTTTTGCTAGGGCTACAGAGCTAGCTCACTTCAGTAGTGTGTGAGCCCAGTTTGAGCCCCGATATAGTTTGGGAGTATTCATGGTACCACAGTATGGAGGAATTCTCTGGTACATGTGTATTTCTCCCTTTCTCTCTCCTCTCTCTCTCCCTCTCTCTCTCTATATATATATCTATCTATCTATCTATATATATCCAAATGAAGAAAGGCAAGCCAAGAGTGGTGAAATAATGCATCTGTGGGAGTCAAAATACTCAAAATACTGTAATATAATGGGATGTATTGAGATATATATGCTATACTATATATATGTATATAGACTATATATCATATTGAGAGGTGATTAATTCTTTTTTTTAAATTTTTTTATTTTTTATTTAAGAAAGGATTAATTAACAAAACCATAAGGTAGGAGGGGTACAACTCCACACAATTCCCACCACCCAATCTTCATAACCCACCCCCTCCCCTGATAGCTTTCCCATTCTCTATCCCTCTGGGAGCATGGACCCAGGGTCATTGAGGGTTGCAGAAGGTAGAAGGTCTGGCTTCTGTAATTGCTTCCCCGCTGAACAAGGGCATTGACTGGTCGGTCCATACTCCCAGTCTGCCTCTCTCTTTCCCTAGTAGGGTGTGTCTCTGGGGAAGGTGAGCTCCAGGACACATTGGTGGGGTCTTCAATTCAGGGAAACCTGGCCAGCATCCTGGTGGCATCTGGAACCTGGTGATTGAAAAGAGAGTTAACATACGAGGCCAAACAAATTGTTGAGCAATCATGGGCCCAAAGCTTGGAATAGTGGAGAGGAAGTGTTAGGGAGGTACTCACTGCAAACTCGAGTGTACTGCTTTCAGGTATATATTTTGCAGTAGTTTATGGATACATGTGAACATAAGCTCTCTCTCACAGAAACTGGTGTATATCTAGGTTATGGGACTTTGTTAGAAAGTGAACCACCTGACATGAAATTAGAGTGTACTATAAAAGGAAAGGTCTCACCCGAGTGATGAAGCTGAAGGGTTGTCATACCACACGTGAAGTCTCTGGACAAAGTCTGAGGTGAAGCATGTTGAGGTGGCAATCGTTGCGTTGGTTAGGTTGTGATCGGTGCATGCAGTATTATTTGGTATGGATTGGGAGAGGCATATGGGAAAGTGGGCCCTATCCAAGGGTTCCAGGACTGGGGGAAGTAGGGGCTCTATAGTGGAGATGTGAGGTTCCTGCTGTCTTAGGGTTCAAAAAGACAATCTATAGTTAATGTTATCATCTCATTATTTGGTAATTGGGTTAACTTTGAAAAGTCCTTTTGTTATGGTTTGCTGTACAGTATCCAGTATCTTGTATATAGCTGTGCTATTGGATGCTTCTGATCTACTTGGTCTAGGCTTTTGAGAGAGTCTGCATATCAAATACACAGCCTATATATTAAAAAGATTCAGTTTGTGTTTTGAAAAACTTTGAGACATACAATTGATTTTCCCCCTCTCATATTAATTAACTACTGATTTATATGTCTACATTTTGCTAGGAGTGTACATAAACACCATTCCCACCACCAAAAGACTGTGACCCATCCCTCCCACCCACTCCCACCACCCACTGGCCCAGGAAGCTGCATGTCTACCCCTCACCACAGGGTTTTTACTTTGGTGCCCTACTTACAATTTGGTCAGGTCCTGCTTTTACTTTCCCTTTCAGATCTTCTTACTCAACTTCTGATGATGAGTGGGATCATCCCATACTCATCTTTATCTTTCTGACTTAGCTCACTTAACATAATTCCTTCTAGCTCTGTCCAAGATGGTTCAGAGAAGGTGGGTTCATTGTTCTTGATAGCTGCATAAGGTGATTAATTCTTTTGCTAGACTTGAAAAAAAGTAAAGGCTAGGGAGACAGCTCATCCTGCCAGAGCACAGAACTTGAAGGCTGAGACACCAGAGATCACAGGTTCTACTCCATGTGCCATCTTACACCACAGCTAAGAGTGTGCTGAACTCTTTTTCTCTTCCTCTTACCTTTCCCTCCCTCCCTTCTTTCTCTCTTATAATCAACAGATCTTTAAAAAATAAGGAAAAACCAGAACAAGAACTAAATATTAATAGTGATTATTGTCATGAACTATTAATTCCAGAAGATAATTTACAGTGTTTTTTTTTTTTGTTGTTGTTATTGTTGTTCAGTGCTGTTTGAATTTTATTATTCACGTATTATTTTACTGGAAATGGTATGGTACTTAAACCTAGATGACAAATGAAGAAATCATCCTTAAATCTATTACTTGTCCAACCACTACTAATTCTCATAATTTTTGTCCTATAGTGATAATTCTAGAATATTCTCCTAGCATAATGAATGAGGTTAATGCGAATCCTTCTTAGCATCAGAGGTGAGTTTGCTCTGACCCACCAACTAGTTTTTATTTTGTCTCACTCATGACAAGAACTTCATCATATAGTTCATAGATGCTATAAATAAGTTAAAAGCTGTGACTGGGGAATAGATTTTTTTTTTTTTCACTTGTACACATACACAGAAAGTGGTAAAAGGATAGAGCTGTCTGACCTTTTACAAGAAAAACAAAAATAAGTCTCATTTAAGCTTTATCACTGGTATTTAGGATTTTAGCTACTCTTAAAAGCTGAACTAGTCACAAGTGATAAGTAAAATGATAATTATCTCCATAAATTGAGGGAAAACATCTCTCAGGAACCTTTCCCTTTTGTCAGTTTTCAAAAAAATTATTATTATTAGCATTATTTTATGCCACAAGGACCCTACACGTGCATGATTGCACAACTTCTGATCTAATCTTTTATTTTTTAAAGTTTTAGAGAGATAGAAAGTGAGAGAGACACCACAACAGCACTCTACAATGTGTTGAATTTCTCCTGGTGCTGGGGTTTAAGCCCAAGGCCTCATACGTGGTAAGGTGCACATGCTAAAAGTCTCCTAAAATTATTTTCTAAATAGTCTGCTTCTAGGAAGAATAATACATATTAAAAACAATCAGTTCTAGGGAAAAAATTTTATTATCTGGAAATAGCATATTTACTATTTTTAAAAATCTGTCCTTAAGTGATGTTTAAATTATTTCTGAAAAAAAAAATTGTACTACAATGCTGTGATGAAAATCCCTATTATAACATAGTAGTACCTCATTTATTCAGTTAGCTTTTATGGTACATAGAGCAAAGTAGGATTTCTTGTTAATCTCTCTCTCTCTCTCTCTCTCTCTATATATATATATATATATATATATATGTATATCTACATCTATATCTGTATTCCTCTCTGAAAGGATTGGCTTCCTGCCCCACTTTTGGCTTATTACTATTTTTATTTGTTTTTTCAGTGTTGGGAATTGAACTCATGGCCATGTACATATAAAGTACATTCCTTGCCACAGAGCTACATCATTGACCACTGGTCTATTATGTTCTTATCTTCTCCAAAAACACTTTTTAAAAATTAATTTATTATTTATTGGATAGAGACATAAATTGAGAGGAAAGGAAGAGACAGAGAAAGAGGAAGACACCTACAGCACTGCTTCACTGCTCCTGAAGCTTTCCTTTTGCAGGTGGGGACCAGGGACTTGAACTTGAGTCCTTGAGTATGGTAAGGTGCACTCAACCAGGTGTGCCACCACCTGGCCCTTTCATAACACTTTTATTTTGATTATTCAGACAGCAAGCCAATATTTATTGACACTTATCATGTGAAGGCCAAAGAAGTTATTTCACCTGCAGTGTGTCAACAATCAGAACAATTAATTTTCTCCAGGTGACAGTGAGTAAGTTGCTGAGCCATGATGTGAATCCAAGTACCATGGAGCCACATGGAATAAGGGAGTGAGGTGGGAATGAGGATATTTAGAGAGGGAGGGTTTATCTTACACTACACAATGCTTGAGATCCCAAGGCATGGAGAGTAGGATTTATCCTTTTGGCAAAGGTGTCTGAGCAGGGGATGATGTGAAAATCATGATCCAGACTCTAGAAGACTTAAACCTTCTTAGCTCTTGATGTGAACTTAGAAAGGTATTGTTATTTCTTTATTTTTTAAATTGCTTTATTGGGAAATTAATGTTTTATATTCGGTAGTAAATACAATAGTTTGTACTAGCATAAAATTTCCCAGTTTTCCATATAACAATACATCCCCCACTAGGTCCTCTGTCATCCTTTTTGGACCTGTATTCTCCGCCCCCCCACCCCCCCACCAAACCCACCGTCTTTTACTTTGGTGCAATACACCAGTTCCAGTTCAGGTTCTACTTGTGTTTCCTCTTCTGACCTTGTTTTTCAACTTCTGCCTGAGAGTGAGATCATCTCATATTCATCCTTCTGTTTCTAACTTATTTCACTTAACATGAATTTTTCAAGTTCCATCCAAGATCGGCTGAAAACGGTGACATCACCATTTTTTATAGCTGAGTAGTATTCCATTGTATATATCTTGCTCAGCCACTCATCTGTTGTTGGACACCTGGGTTGCTTCCAGGTTTTGGCTATTACAAATTGTGCTGCCAAGAACATATGTGTACACAGATCTTTTTGGTTGGGTGTGTTGAGTTCCTTAGGATATATCCTCAGGAGAGGAATTGCAGGGTCATAGGGTAGGTCCATTTCTAGCCTTCTGAGAGTTCTCCAGACTGTTCTCCACAGAGGTTGGACCAATTTACATTCCCACCAGCAGTGTAGGAGGGTTCCTTTGACCCCACAACCTCTCCAGAATTTGCTGCTGTTACCTTTTCTGATGTATGACATTCTCACAGGAATGATGTAGTATCTCATTGTTGTCTTTATTTGCATTTCTATGACAATCAAAGACTTGGAGCATTTTTTCATGTGTTTCTCGGCCTTTTGGGTCTCTTCTGTGGTGAATATTCAGTCCATGTCCTCTCCCCATTTTTGGATGGAGTTATTTGTTGTCTTGCTGTTGAGTTTGGCAAGCTCTTTATATATTTTGGTTATTAAACTCTTGTCTCATGCATGGCATGTAAAGATCTTCTCCCATTCTGTGCAGGGTCTCTTTGGGTTGTGGTTTCTTTTGCTTTCAGAAGCTTTTTAATTGGATGTAGTCCCATAGGTTTATGCTTGTCTTAGTCTTTGTAACTGAATTTGTTTCATTGAAGATGTCTTTAAAATTTATGCAGAAAAGAGTTCTGCCAATATTTTCCTCTATGTATCTGATAGTTTCTGGTCTAACATTCAAGTCCTTGATCTACTTGGAATTTACTTTTGTATTTGGTGGAAAATAGTGGTTCAGTTTCATTCTTCTTCATGTTTCAACCCATTTTTTCCAACAGCATTTGCTGAAGAGACTCTGCTTTCCCCATTTAGTATTCTGGGCCCCTTTGTCAAAGATTAGATGTCCATAGGTGTGGGGACTCACTTTTGGGTTCTCAGTTCTATTCCACTGGTTAGTGTGTCTATTCGTGTTCCAGTACTTTTGAATGTTAATTTTGTAGCCTGACATATTGCCTGATGATTTTCATAAGGTTCTTGCTGGATTCCTTAGGTTGTTCTATGTATACTATCATGTCATCTGCAAATAGGGAGAGTTTGACATCTTCTCTTCCAGTCTGTATCTCTTTAATTCCTTGCTCCTGCCTGATTACTATAGCAAGAACTTTCAACACTATGTTGAATAGTAATGGTGATAGTGGGCAGCCCTGTCTAGTACCTGATATGAGTGGAAATGCTTCCAGTTTTTCACCATTGAGTATGATGTTGGCTGTTGGTTTGTTATATATAGACTCCACTATCTTCAGATATTTTCCATCTATTCCTTTTTTTGTAGTGTTTTGATCATAAAGGGATGTTGTATTTTGTCAAAGGCTTTCTCTGCATCTATTGATATGACCATGTGGTTTTTGGTCTTGCTTTTGTTGATGTGGTGGATCATGTTGATTGATTTACATATATTAAACCAACCTTGCATGCCTGGGATAAACCCCAGTTGGTCATGATGAACAATCTTTTTAATATACTGCTGTATCCAATTGGCTAGAATTTTGTTCAGTATTTTCGCATCTATGTTCATCCAAGATATTGGTCTGTAGTTTTCTTTTTTGGTTGCGTCCCTGTCTGCTTTTGGTATCAGAGTGGTGTTGGCTTCATAGAATCTGGAAGGGAGTATTCCAGTGTCTTCAATCTTCTGGAAGACTTTTAAAAGTAGAGGTATTAGTTCTTCTTTGAAGGTTTTGTAGAATTCATTTGTAAAACCATCTGGTCTAGGACTTTTATTTTTGAGAGGATTTTTGATAACTCTTTCAATTTCATTAGCTGTGATGAGCCTGTTTATGTTATCTAGTTCCTCTTTACTTAATTTTGGAAGTTGGTAGGTCTCTAGGAAATTGCCCATTACTTCCAGGTTCTCTAGCTTGGTGGCATATAGTTGTTCATAGAAGCATCACATGATATATTGAATTTCTGCGTTGTGATATCTCCTCTTTCATTTATCAATTTATACGATTTATTTGGGTCTTCTCCCTTTTTTGTTTTGTGAGTCTGGCTAAGGTTTGTTTATTTTTGTTCACTCTTTCTAAGAACCAACTTACTTTTACTAAGAACCAACCAGTTTACTTTTGTTGATCTTTTGTATGGTTTTCTTATTTTCAATGTTACTCATTTCTGCCCTAACTTTAGGGATTTCTCTCCTTCTGGCTGCGTTAGGGTTCCTTTGTTGTTGTTGTTGTTGTTGTTCTTCTTCTTCGTCTTTAATATGTACAATCAGGCTGTTTATTTGTGCTGTTTCTTGTTTCCTAATGTGTGCTAGTATGGCTATGAACTTCCCTCTCAGTACTGCCTTAGCTGTGTCCCAAATATTTTGATAGCTTGTGTCTTCATTTTCTTTGAATTCTCAAAACATTTTGATTTCTTCCTTTATTTCCTCTTTGACCCAGTAGTTGTCAAGAAGTATACTTTTGAGCTTCTACATTTAAGACTATTATTGATCTTTTGTTGATTGTTAAATGTTAATTTAATTCCACTGTGATCTGAGAAAATGCTTGTGATGATTTAGTGCTCTTGAATTTGCTGATGCTATCTTTGTGGCCTAACATATGGTCTATCCTTGAGAATGACCCATGTGGACTTGAGTAAAATGTGTGACTCTGAAAATGTCCAATAGTTTTAATTTATCTATCTCCTCATTTAGCTCCCTCATTTCTTTATTGATTTTCTGCCTGCATGATCTGTCAAGTTGAGAGAGTTGGGTGTTGAAGTCCCTTACTATGACTGTGTTGCTGCTAATATATTGCTATAGCTCTTTCAGTAGATGTTTGATGTATTTGGAAGGCTTCTCATTGGGTGCATAGATGTTAATAATTGTTAAGTACTTGTGATTGACTGATCCACTGAGCATTAAGTAGTGTCCATCCCTATCTTTTTAAATTTTATTTATTTTAAAGTCTATTGTGTCAGATATGAGAATAGCTGTTCCTTCCCTTTTTTTGGGCTATTGACTTGTATGATAGTTTTAGAAATGTATTTTTAGGTACCAGGCAGTGGTGCACCTGGTTAAGCACACACTTTACAGGATCTGGGTGCAACGATCCAGGTTCAAGGCCTCTGGTCCCCACCTGCAGGTGGAAAGCTTCACAAGAGGTGAAGCCGGCCTACATGTGTCTCTCTGTCTCTCTCCTTCTGTCTCCCTTTGCCCCTCTCAATTTCTCTCTTTCTCTATCTAATAATTAGTAATAATTAGTAAATGAAAATAAATGTTGTCAAAAAGGTTTTTTTTTTTTTAAAAAAGGAAAGGCATTTTAAGGCAGACATTCTAAGTAAGTGGGTGATCTTGGGGGAGGGTATGTCAACAAAGGATTCATTATTACTTTCAGTCCCCTCCTTTTCCAGGCAATGTGAAAGTAATAGTTAGCCACTTCATCCAGAAGATGAAATGTAGACAGCTTTTAAAGGGAAAGAGAGAAAAAAAAAAAAAGCACCAGGGCTGCTAAGTCTAAAATTAGATCTTCAAGCTTTGTTGGTTGGCAGGTGTGGGTGTGTGACAGGAAACCAGATGTCATTCTTTACCTATGCATGGCCTGTCAACTCAATTCAGAGACGGTTCAAAATGGGTTTCCTGTAGAATCTGTTGAAATTTTGCTCTGTGTCTCTTTACATAGGCCTAATTTTGCCTCCCTGCTGATGTCTCTGCATTTGTGGTAGCTTTTTGGGTAAGAACACTAGAGAGAGATTAGTTTCTGGGCTCAATGCAGGCATTTGGCATGGACTAAATTCACATATATGTATGTAGAGAAAGAGAGAGAAACAGACCTCTGCAGCACTGCAACTTCCTTCAGTGAAGGGAGTTGCTTGAGAGCTGGGGTTTAACCTGGGCTACACACTTGGTAAATCTGTACAATATTTAAGTGAGCTATTTTACCAAACCTCTTTTATTTTCCATAAATGCTGGGCCAGCGATGCGAGAGAGATGACCTAGGAACCGAGCTGGTGGTGGCGAGGCAGTTCAAATTCTTTATTCATCCAAGCACCCCAGAGTCGGGCAGTAGCACAGTGGGTTAAGCGCACATGGCGCCAAGCATAAGGGCCAGTGTAAGGATTCCAGTCTGAGTGCCCCAGCTCTTCAAGGCCGGAAAACAGAAGTGGCAAATCGAAAAACGGAAGTGGCTTGACAATACCATACATGGTTAGGAAAGGTGTGGAGAAAGGTATAAGGGGGCTGGGAAAGGTAGGAACTTAGTTCTCAACTGTTGGGAGGGATTTAACTGGTAGGATTAATAATACCCTGCAGACAGGGTAGAAAAAGAATATATCAAATGAGCAGAATGGGTGGGGAAATAGGGAGGAGACCTTAAGTCATTTGTTAGACAAAGCAGAACATTGATATGTAGATAATAAGAGAGTGGGCCATTGTATCAAGGAATGCAGTGTGAGGCAGGGGTGCTGGCTTAATTTTTTAAGGAATGCTGAGACCCTGGAGACAGGGATTAAGCTAACAGGGAGGCAGAAACTGAGGTCCGTACCTCTCCCAAGCTCAACCTCAGGAAGAGAGAGTCTGACAGGGAGATTCATTTCCTCAGCTCCCCATTTTTCAATGGGAAAAATCTCACCATGCTCAACCTGGTTCTCACAGTATTCCCAGCACATAAAGACTTATTTATTTGTACTGGATGGTACTGCATCTGACAGAATATACACATCAACATGTATAGGGACCTGCATTCAAGCCTCTAGTCCCCATCTGCAGCAGGAAGGCTACATGAGCAGTGGAGCAGTACAGCAGATACCTCTTGTTCTCTTTGCATCTCTCCCTTCACATTCTATCAGCACAGAAAGAAGAATAAATGGTCACTGGAAATGGTAGAGGTGCTCAGCCCCAGCAATAATCCTGGTGTCAAAAATACTTTTTTTTTTTAAATGAGAGAGTGGGGATAGAGAATAAGGTGGAACATCAGTCTGGAACACGTGATGCAGGAGATCAACTTGGTATTTTGTGCTGAGAGTCTAATACTTTAACCACGGCTCCAACTCCGGGACTTTGTATTGGGTTCTTTCTTGACCATATTGTAACATTGCCAGTTGCAGAACTGAGGTGTTTAGGGAGGCATCGTTCATGATGCTCAGAGGAGCTGCCCGACTTTTCAGAGTCAGAGATCCTGGGACTCGTGCACTGCTTTGCTGTAGGACACTTGGACCAAGTCAGAAATAGAAAAGTGAGTCTGATCCTAAAATAAAAGGCATTAAAGTCAGCTCTGTGGGAATAGGCTTTATTTATTACATAGAGCAGGACATTGGCATTTTGTATTCGAATTGAAGAATGGAGTGGGCTATTTTAGATTTTTTGAAAGAAAAAGTGATGGTTTCTATCCTCTATGATCTTATATTCTAAGATAAACTTATTAATTTCTTACTATTTAGTTTTTGCATCTGTTCCTTAAAATATATTTATTTGTATCTTTTTTTTTCCCTTATGATAGTTATAGTTGTTCTATGTGTGGGCATATTATTATTTTTTTCCTTTTTCTTTATTGTTTTACTGATTTAATGATGATTAACAAGTCTGGTGGATAAGAGGGGGACAATTCCATAGAATTCCCACCACTAGAGTTCTGTGTCTCATCCCCTCCTTTGGAAGCTTTCCTATTCTTTATCCCTCTGGGAGTATGGACCCAGGATCATTATGAGATGCAGAAGGTGCAAGGTCTGGCTTGTGTAATTGCTTCTCCACTGGACATGGGCATTGGCAGGTCAATTGATACTCCCAGCCTATTTTTATCTTTACTTAGTGGGGCAGTGCTCTGGAGAGGTTAGGTTCCTAGGCACTTTGGTGAGGTCAGCTGCCCAGGAAAGTCAGGTTAACTTCGTGGTAGCATCTGCAACTTGGTGTCTAGAAAGCATTAAGATATAAAGTGGAACAAATTGTTTAATAATCAGGAACCTAAAGGCAGAAGCATAGCAGATGAGATTTGGGGTCTCCATTTTGGAAACAAGCTGGGAAGTCTATTTTAGGCATATTCCAAGGGGCCCATGACTACTAATTTTTGCCTGAGCCCAACAGCTAACATGGAGGTAGGCTAAACATATTTTCTGGGGAGATGGTGTCAGAGTTGGATATAGGACTAGAAAGCTGAATCAGGGCAGAGAGTAGCTCCTAAATATGGAAAAGTGTTTAAATACTGTTAATTGTAAACCCCATCAATTTGATCTTGGGCCCATATGCAGCGCAAGAGCTTATGTAATCTCTGCATCCCTGTATGTCTGAACTCGCATTCTGTGGTCATAGCTAGGAACATTCTAGGTTTCACTCATTTCAGGACCTGTCTTCCTCGAGTGGTTGACCCCAACCTCCCTTTGGAGAGTGGGGCAATCTCTACCATTGTTGTTTCACCTTGAGAGCAAGGTCATGTAGAGTCCTTCAAGAGTGTTTATGATATTTTTTTCTGATGGAGATGACCAGTGATGGTGGAGAGAGGGATCTGTTAGAGGTCTATGCCCATCAATATCCATGTGGGAATTCCAGAATTCCCTGACTAGGGCCCCAGATGATGGGGTGACCTGGTAGTGACCAAAAGAGACATCTTTTGCCCCCTATCCAGCTTTTGTTTTCCTTACTTTATTGACAAGGGTAGCCTTAGAGTGATTGAGGGAAGTGAAATAGGAAGTAGGTGAGGAGGGTATCTAGGCTTAAGTAGAAACTATTTGACTAAGTACTTTATGATGTCTTTTTTTAGGTCTACTTGTTTGCTGCACATATTGAGTCACTTCAAACTTGTTCACTTTTACTTTGAGGCATTTATTTAACTTATGGATACATGTGTTCTATCTCATGGGTCTTGGTATATATCTAGCTTCTGTGGCTTTGTTAGGAAGTGCGCCACCTGAAATGGAACTAAGAAGCTAGGTATGATCTCACCAAACTAGTGGTGCTGAAGGGTAAATAGCCGACGCCTGTCATCTCTGGACACAGTCTGAATGAAACATGTTGAGGTGGTACTGGTTGTGTTGATTTTGTTGAGATCAGTAGATGTAGTATCAAATGGTATGGATCTAGAGAAGCGTGCAGGAAAACAAACCACACCCCAGAGGTTGCAAGACTGGGAGAAATATGGGTTTTATAGGGAGTGGGGAAGGTTCCTGCTGTCTTAAAGTTTAAGAGGGCAATACATAGTTATTGTTATAACCAAGATATTTGGAAATTTGGTTTACTTTGAAAATCCCATGGTTAGGATTTAGTATAACATTACCATGATTTATGTCATTTAATGCTATTTTCATATAGCTGTATCTTATATATAGTGACATAACCAGTTGCTTCTGATCTCCTTGGTTTAAGATTATAGGTGATTTAATATTTCAAAAAAAATCATTATTAGAAACATATTAACATTTTAAGCCCACCTGGTCTGAGAGGGAATGCTTCCAGTTTTTTACCATTGAATATGATGTTGGTTGTAGGTTTGCTATATATGGACTCCACTATCTTGAAGAATCTTTTATCTTTTCCCATTTTTTGTAGTGTTTTGATTATAAAGGGATGTTGATGTTGTATCTTGTCAAAGACTTTCTCTGCATCTATTGATATAACCATGTGGTAGATCAGGTTGATTGATGTACGTATATTAAGCATGCCTTGCATCCCTGGGATAAACCTCACTTATTCATGATGAACAATCATTTTAATATACTGCTGTATCTGGTTGGCTAGAATTTTGTTCAGTATTTTAGCATCAGTGGTCATCAGAGATATTGGTCTGTAGTTTTCTTTTTTTGTTGTATTCCTGTCTGCTTTTGGTATCAGAGTAATGCTGGTTTCATAGAAACTAGAAGGGAGTATTCCTGTGTCTTCAATCTTTTGGAAGAGTTTTAAAAGTAGAGGTGTTAACTCTCCTTGAAGGTTTTGGAGAATTCATTTGTAAAGCCATTTGGTTCAGTACTTTTGTTTTTGGGAGGGTTTTTGATAACTGCTTCAATTTCTCTGGCTGTGCTTGGCCTGTTCATATTTTCCAGTTCTTCTTTGTTTAATTTTAGAAGTTTGTAGGTATCTAGGAACTCATCCATTTCTTCCAGGTTCTCTAGCTTGGTGGCATGTTGTTCATAGAAGTCTCACATGATATGTTGGATTTCTTTTTTTTTTTTAAATTTTTTATTTAAGAAAGGATTAGTGAACAAAAGCATAAGGTAGGAGGGGTACAACTCCACACAATTCCCAACACCCAATCCCCATAACCCACCCCCTCCCATGGTAGCTTTCCCATTCTCTATCCCTCTGGGAGCATGGACCCAGGGTCGTTGAGGGTTGCAGAAGGTAGAAGGTCTGGCTTCTGTAATTGCTTCCCCACTGAACATGGGCGTTGACTGGTCGGTCCATACCCCCAGTCTGCCTCTCTCTTTCCATAGTAGGGTGTGACTCTGGGGAAGCTGAGCTCCAGGACACATTGGTGGGGTCTTCAATCCAGGGAAGCCTGGCCAGCATCCTGGTGGCATCTGGAACCTGGTGATTGAAAAGAGAGTTAACATATGAAGCCAAACAATTTGTTGAGCAATCATGGATCCCAAGCTTGGAATAGTGGAGAGGAAGTGTTAGGGAGGTACTCACTGCAAACTCTAGTGTAGTCCTGCTTTCAGGTATATATTTTGCAGTAGTTTATGGATACGTGTGCACATAAGCTCTCTCTCACAGAAAGAATATGTTGGATTTCTATGGTGTCTGTTGGTGATATCTCTTCTTTCATTTATAATCCTATTTATTTGAGTCTTCTCCCACGCCCCAACCCCCTTTTTTTGTGAGTCTGGCTAAGGGTTTGTCAATTTTTTTTTTTTTTTTGAAGAAATAAAACTTTGCTTCATTGATATTTTGTATGGTTCTCTTATTTTCCATATTATTTATTTATGCCTTAATATTGGTGATTTCAGTGTTCTGGTTGCTTAGGGTTCCTTTGTTCCTCTTCTTCTAGGTCTTTAAGGTATGCAGTCAGGCTGTTGAGTTTTTTCTTACTCCCTAATGTAGAACATTGTAATGGGCATATTATTGACATTTGATTAGGCTTTTACAATGGACCTTTATGCTATCTGATAAAGTCTAAAAGAAATAACCTTCTCCCACTTTGCTCTTTTATCACAACTCTGTGGTTTTGTGATAAGTCAAACTTTGCTGGACCAAAAAGATGGCTCACCTGTATAGTGTGCCTACTTTGCCGTGCGTGCAACTCAGGCTCAAGCTCAGCTTCTGCCACACTGAAGGGAAACAACCATGTTATGGTATCCTCCCCTCTCTGCCTCTTTCTCTATAGTCAATTGAAGAAGTGAAACTAAGATCAAAACCAAGCAAATAGATGGATCTTTTATGTAGCACAGCTTTAATTATCTCCATTATCTCCATCAGTGGAAATTTACCCTATTCATGATGTTACAGAGCTGGGTTCTTGTGCTTTTGAATATCAAGGCTTTTCTCTCCTACTTAGCACTGAGCATTTAAATGGGCATGCCTTCACCTTTTTTACATGTGTAAGAGCTTCTGTTTATTCATTGATGTTACAAAACTTACTTCTGAGATTTAAAAATGTCTAGCCTAGTAAAGTGTGTGTTGATAACATCAAATATATTGATTAAACATTTACAAAATGTCAAAGGAATTCTTCACGGAATATAATAAGATGCATAAGCAAAAAATGAAAATCAACTTTACACACAGATTCAGTTAACTGGATGAGCAACTGTTCTTAGTTCAATAAATTTTCATTACTACTAAAGTTATTTATTTGAATACTTTTCACTCTAAAATATAGGGCATGTAGCATTTAAAAAATTTTTACCTTTTAATTGCTGAGTTAAAATACCCTAAGTCTCTAGTTTTCACTTGGTGAATCACATACAATTGGCATGTTTTGAGGACTTAATTGTTGGGCTGTGTGTGTGTGTGTGTGTGTGTGTGTGTGTGTGAGTGTGTGTGTGTGTGTGTGTGTGTGTGTGTGTGTGTGTGCGCGCATGCATGTGCGCACATTTTCTTTTCTCTGAAATCTTCCTTACTGCATCGAATCTGATTTTGATATCATTCATGTGCTTGGCATAAGACTTTAAGTTTTAGTTGCCCTCCAAACTTGCCTTTACTAATGTATTAAACTATTCTGGCTTTGTTAACTTTGCTTAGGAATTATTCTAAGCCCTAGTCCTGGTGATAAGGGGCTTGTGGGTATAGTTATTTAATAGCCTACATAAATACTGCTGTATTTGTTCCAAAACATGACTCCCTGTGCTTATATTGACCTTGATTTTCAGTGTAACAGTGGGTGATCAGACAATTAATAGAATGTATTGCCAATTAACAGAAATCCCAGCAACGTCTTTTTTTTTTCTTCTTTTTTTGGTATATAAATATGACATCTGGGTAAGAGCCTTGTTTTTGACCCAATGAGGCTTCCCTCCAAAAAATAATAATTTGCCTGTTATACTTGCCTTTTATTTATATAATCTGGGCCTTTTCTTTTTTCCCCATTTTGCCATATTCCCCGGTATCTAGCACAGTGCTTGACTCAAGGGTGCTTTTTGTTGAGTGAAGGACAAAATAGTCCTCCTTGTGGGCTGAAATAGGTATGAGAAGAGGGAAAAGTTAAATGAAAAAGAATAGAATTGGGAGGAGGAGCAAGTGTATTGGAAAATTTTAGTAGGATTGGGTAGGAAATTTAATATCAAGAATCTTAGAAATAACCTGGAGAACTCTATTTATATTTAAAACAATTATTTAATAATGATCAACAAGACTGTGGGATAAGAGGGGTACAGTTCCATTATTTCATCACTTTTAGACTATGTCCTACAATTCAGTATGTAATTCCTTCTTTATCCTTATTTATATTATACAAATGGATACATTTATATTCAATATTATTAGTAAAATAAAGGTATCTGGAAAAAGAAAAAAAAGAGGGGTACAATTCCACACAGTTCCCAACATCAGACTTCTGTGTTCCATCCCCTCCATTGGAAGATTCCTTATTCTTTACCCCTCTGGGATTATGGACCAAAATTCTCTGTGGAGTGCAGAAGGTGGAAGGTCTGGCTTCTGTAATTGCTTCTCCACTGAAAATGGACATTGGCAGGTCGATCCATACCCCCAGCCTATTTCTGTCTTTCTCTCGTAAGGGTAAGGTAGTGCTCTGGGAAGGTGGGGTTCCAGGACACATTGATGATGTCGTCTGTCCAGGGAGGTCAGGATAGCATCATGGTAGCATCTTGGTGGCTGAAAGACAGTATGATATAAAGTAAATTGTTCAATAAATAGGCACCCAAAGGTGGGAATAGGCACATGAAACTAGAGGTCTTCGTGTGGGAGGAAGCTGGGGAGTCTCTTTTTAGGTAGTCTTTTTTAGGAGTCATGTGGCCAATGACTTTAGTAATTTTTTGCCTGAGCCTGATAGCTAGCCTGTGGGTGGACTAAAAGTATTGTCTAGGAAGATGGTTTCAGAGTTGAGAATAGGACTAGAAAGCTAGACTAGGACAGAGAATAGCTCCCAAATATGAGAAGAGTATATAAATACCAATTATTGTTAACCCCATAGATCTGACCTAGGGCTCATGTCTGTTCATCTTTATCACAGTGTAACCTCTGAGTTCCTGTCAGTCTAGACTTAAGAGTCCATGGTCACAGCTAGGAGCATTCTAGGCTGCCCTCATTTCAGGACAAGTCTCCTCGAGTGGCATAGTAGGTAGATCCAGTCTCCATACAATTGCTGCTCTACATTGAGGGCAAAGTCCTATAGAGGCCCACAAGATGGAAGTGACGAGTGACGGTGAAGAGAGGGATCTATTAGAGGTCTAGGCACATCATATCAATGTGGGAATCCAAGGATTTCCTGACTAGGGTCCCAGATGGTGGGATGACTTGGACATGACCAAAAAGGCCATTGTTAAACTGTGCCAGTCTCTTGCCCTTATCTAGTTTTTTTTTTTTTAAAGAATTTATTTATTTATTCATGAGAATGATAGGAGGAGAGAAAGAACCAGACATAACTCTGGTACATGTGCTGCTGGGGATTGAATTTGGGGCCTCATGGTTGAGAATTCAATGCTTTATCCACTGTACTACCTCCTAGACCACCATTATCTAGTTTTTTGGTTTTTTTTTTTCTCTTTCATTTATCTAGTTTTTGTAGTCCTTACTTTATCTGACAAGATTAGACTTAAAATGATTGAAGTCTAGTGGTGGTAGGATAGGGTATCTAGGCCCAAGTAGTAAATATCTGATTAGGTATTTATGGTGTCTTCTCTAGGTATTTCTGCTTGTTTGCTCAACATATTGAGTCTAAGTCTACTCACGGCAGATTACTATGTACTTTTACTTTGAGGTACATATTCTCTAACTTATGTATATATGTGCACATGCACCCTGTCCTGTAGGCCCTGTTCAATAATCTAACAAATGTTAGATAGATGTTCGATAATCTAACATTCCCTAACAAAGTCTTTAGCTTTGTTAGGGAATGTTCCATTTGAAATGGAACTAGGGAGTCCCATGAGTTAGGAAAGGTCTCACCAGATTATTAGAGTTGGAGTGTTGACATCTCAGATTTGGCATCTCTGGGTACAGACTGAAGTAATACATGGTTTGTAGGCACTGGTTACATTGGTTTAGTTGGGGTCAGCAGAGGCAGTATCACAGGGGAGGAAATCAAGACGAGAAGCATGAAGAAATACAAGCAGAGTCACAGGTTCCAGGACTGGGAGAAATACAGATTTTGAAAAGAATGAGGAAGGTCTCTTGTGTTAGAGTTTAAGTCGCAATAGATAATTATTATTATAACCAAGTTATTTGAGAGCTTAGTTTACTTAAAGAAAAAAATCCCATGGTTAGGACTTATTGTACCTTACAAGACCTCGCCATGATTTATGTCATTTAATGCTATTTAGATAATGACAGGATCAGTTGTTTCTGATCTACCTGATCTAAGATTATAGGTGATTTGGTATTTAAGAAAAATTTGCTTATAGAAATGCTTTAACATTTAAGCCCAGTTTCTGAATTCTTTCAGTAAATAAATTTGCAACCTTAGATGTTTAGATTAATGGAATATATACTCAAAGCTGAAATCTATGCATTTAAGGAACTCAAGATGTTCAGCCTATTTCCCCCCGACATATTAAATAGTGATTTATAAGTATAGGTTAATAGGAGTATAGATTATCTGTTGTTTTCCTGAGAGCTTGTTTGGAGGTTCTAGCAGGGGAGCACAGCTACTCGTATACCTTCAACTGAAGACCAAAGACTGTCTCTATTCGGGGAAGGCCATCCTTTTTGACCAAGCGCACTGTATCTGTTGTTTCTTAATAGTGCTCTAGAGACTGAATTTAGGGCCTCAGTCATGTGTGATACTATGATTCTACTTTTGGAGGCTTGGTTTGGCACCTGGGAATTAGCACATTTAAAGTTATCTAGGTGAATATGTTGAGTAACTAGATTTGGGAAATCCTGACAGCTACTTGTTATCCAATAGTTGCAGTGGTAAACAGGCATACTACTGGCACCCCTTTCAAACTCCATTTCTTGCAAAGTTCCTATTAACTGTGTAAAGCATGACCAGTTAGTAATATGGCTCTCCCACAGTCAGTAGGTTTTTTTTTTTTTTTTTTTTTTTTTTAGCAGATACACTTTGCTGAAGGGTTTAATAGAATACAGATGAGGGCCCTCTTGGATCTGTATGAAGAAAAATTATCATGGAAGCAAGGGAGAAAGACTTTAGAGAGTCTGCTAAGTGTTAAAATTGTGTTGCAGTCTCTGCTGTTGTGGTACATATACCCTGGCTAGGTCCCCCCTCCCCTTGCTATTTTCTTACATCTAGTAGTCAGTATTTTCTTAAATTTGCATGTATCTACTATATATATTTCTTATTGCCACCAGGGTTATCTCTGGGGCTTGATGCCAGCACTATGAATCACTGCTCCTGGTGGCCTTTTTTTTTTTTTCTTTTCTATTTTTTTTTTTTTTTATTATGACAGAGACATTGAGAAAGAATGGGAATATAGAAAGAGGGAGAGAAAGATAGACACCTACAGACCTACTTTACTCATAAAGCAGACCCCTGCAGGTAAGGAGTAGGGGCTTGAACCCGGGTCCTTGGGCTTGGTAATATGTGCACTTAATCAGGTGTGCCACCACCCAGCCCCCAATAAATGTTTGGGCAGGCACTAAAACCAACAGTATTTTTTTTTTTAAAAATTTGTTTATAAAAAGGAAACATTGACAAAACCGTAGGATAAGAGGGGTACAGCTTCGTACATTTCCCACCACCAGAACTCCGTATACCATCCCCTCCACTGGTAGCTTTCCTGTTCTTTAACCCTCTGGGAGTATGGACCCCAAGATCATTGTGGGATGCAGAAGGTGGAAGGTCTGGCTTCTGTAATTGCTTCCCCGATGAACATGGGTGTTGACAGGTCGACCCATACTCCCAGCCTGTCTCTCTTTTTCCCTAGTGGGGAAGGTCTCTAGGGAAGTGGAGCTCCAGGACACATTGGTGGGGTTGTCTGTCCAGGGAAGTCTGATCGCATCCTGCTAGCATCTGGAACCTGATGGCTGAAAAGAGAGTTAACATACAAAGCCAAACAAATTGTTGACCAATCATGGACCTAAAGGCTGGAATAGTGCAGATGAAGAGTTGGGGGTCCTTCGTTTTGTAGATAGTTAGTAGGCATATTTTAGGTATATTTAAAACAACAGTATTTTATCAACCAGTCATTCATATCATGCAGAGCTACCTAATAGTGTTGAGCCAGTGGTCAGGAACCTGACAAAACCTCCTTAGTCGAAGGATCTTTTCTTCTATCTTCCTATTCCATCAAATTGAGAACTGACACCTGGGTGTTTGATTGCCATCTTTCTAATCAATATTGCTGTTCCCAAGAAACAGAAAATAAAATCGACAAGCTGAGTTCAGTTTCCTGGTTTGTATTTACAGCTACATTTGAGAGGCTTTCTGTTGTAGAGGTGGAGGCCGTTCTATTTCATGTGTTTGATCCCAAGAGGGTTGTGGTATTGAAAAGAATTCAGACAGCAATCCCTACTTTGTTCAATCTCTCCTGGGATCTGGGATGTACTCTGCACCCTCTTGTTTAAGCCAGAAAACCCCTTGGACCTTCCTATAGTTCTAGTTTAGATGAGTTTTGCTCCAAATATCCTTTAGTGTTCTGTAAAAATAAGGAACTTTTGCCCAGTAAGCATCACATATTCCCTGAAGAATGGTTACAAAATATTTATAAGCAAAAGTATCTCTTCAGATATTCCCTCTTTCTGGTCAGTGACCTCAAAGGACACTAGTATTCTAACCTCCATTTTTATAGACTAGCTTTTGTCTATTTTTTATCTTTGTATGGAATGAACTTATGTATTATCAACTGTTCTTTCCATTTTCTTTGGATCAACACTATATTTTTAGATACCACTTTTTGTCAATAATTGTCCTTTTCCCATTGCTGTATACCATACCATTGTACAGTCAAATTGCAGTTGTTTCAACTTGTTACTTTGCAGAAAAAATTGCTTTTACAAACATGGAATTATATTTTACATTGTAGCATGACTTTTACATTAATGCGAGACTGTATTTGGGATTAATCTTTCCTTATTGTGTTTTTCCTTATTCAATATTTTAAATGACTTTATAACTATTTGTATGCATTCATTGGATAAAATTATTCTAGAATGTTTTATCAAATGACTTAGTTACTAGGTATTTGCATTATTTTCCAATATTTGCTCTTATAAATAGTGATGTGGTAAATACTTCTATAGACTGGCCAAAGCTCTCATTTAAATTTTTTTACTTGGGACACATTTTCTGGGATAGATCTTATGATCTGAAAGGTTGCATGTGTGAGTCTTCTATTATGTATTGCTAAACTAAAGTAAGCATTCCAGAAAAATCCCCAAGGGGTCAAGGGAGATAACTCAGCTTAGAACATGGACTTGTATGCCTGGGGCCCCAGAGTTCCTAGGTTCAATCTTTGGTGCCACCTTAAGCCAAAGATGGTAGTGCTTTGATCCCTCCCTCCCCTTCTTCCCTACCCCCAATTATCATTAAGCTCTCTCATAAGAAAGAAAGAAATATTATTAAAAAATGAAGAAAGCAAAATCCCCAGGCATATTGCAGTTGACACCATTGGATGGACTTACATTTGAAACAGGAAGAGAAACCATTACATAACCAGTTCAAAGGGAAAATGCTGAGTCCTTTGATTAAAAATGGTTAAAATAATTCAAAATAGGAATAGCAGAGTTTCCGTGTAAGCATGCAACACATTGATAGACTCCCACAGTGTAGATCAGGCATCCTGGAAATCATCCCTGAATAGGATACAGACATTGGTGAGCCTGATAGCCCCAAATGCTCTCCACTTGGGCCAGTTTGTAAACTACTACATATTATGAAACTTTGCACAGCACTCAGGATGCCTACAAGCATGTGTTGAATAGTCACTTTTCTTGGTAGAGCTGAGGGACGTGACAAGGGAGCTCGAGTTAGCTGTGTGGATTCATATAGTAGCCCTGACAGTTATTTTTGTGTGACCTTAGCAAATTCCCCTCTATGAACCTCTTTTTTTTTCATTCTTGAAATAGGGTTAATACTGCCTACTTCATAAGATGTGAGAATTAATCGAAATGCATTGCATTTAAAAATTGCATATGCACTAGGGAGATA